>NW_027590127.1:1534883-1798645 GCF_964213995.1 Mustelus asterias
TACATTGACCCACACACACACAGACTTACACACTGACACACACACAGACAGTGATACACACTGACACGCACACACACAGTGATAGAATCATAGAATCATAGAAACCCTACAGCACAGAAAGAGGCCATTCGACCCATCGAGTCTGCACCGACCACAATCCCACCCAGGCCCTACCCCCATATCCCTACATATTTACCCACTAATCCCTCTAACCTACGCATCTCAGGAACTAAGGGCAATTTTAGCATGGCCAATCAACCTAACCCGCACATCTTTGGACTGTGGGAGGAAACCGGAGCACCCGGAGGAAACCCACGCAGACACAAGGAGAACGTGCAAACTCCACACAGACAGTGACCCAAGCCGGGAATCGAACCCAGGTCCCTGGAGCTGTGAAGCAGCAGTGCTAACCACTGTGCTACCGTGCCGCCCAGTGATACACACTGACCCGCACACACACACACACACACACACACACACACACACACACACACACACACACACACACACACACAGTGATACACACTGACTCACACACACAGACAGTGATCCACACACACAGAATGATGCACACTGTCTGACACACACACACACACTGTTGCACACTCACACACAGACAAACACACACATAAACACACACACACACACAAATGCACACACACAGTGATACGCACTGACACACACTCACACACACACAGTGACACGCACTGACCCACACACACACACACACACACACACAGTGATACATACTGACACACACACAGTGTAACACACTGACCCACACACACACAGTGATACACCCTGACCCACACACACACTGGCACACACTGACACACGCACACACACACACGCACACAGTGATGCACACAGACCCACACACACACAGTGTAACACACTGACACACACACTCACTGAT
Source organism: Mustelus asterias (assembly GCF_964213995.1). Lineage (NCBI taxonomy): Eukaryota > Metazoa > Chordata > Chondrichthyes > Carcharhiniformes > Triakidae > Mustelus > Mustelus asterias. Next base: position 1,535,800 of record NW_027590127.1, read on the forward strand.
ACACAGAGACCCACACACACACACACAGTGTAACACACTGACACACACACACACACACACAGTGACACACACTGATCCACAAACACACACACATACAGTGACACACACTGACCCACACACACACACAGAGTGACACATACTGACCCACACACACAGAGTGTAACACACTGACCCACACACACACAGTGATGCACACTGACTCACACACACAGTGATATACATTGACCCACACACACAGACCTACACACTGACACACACACAGACAGTGATACACACTGACCCGCACACACACACACACACACGCACACACACACACACACTCAGTGATACACACAGACTGACACACACAGACACTGATCCACACACACAGATTGATGCACACTGTCTGACACAGACACACACATACACTGTTGCACACTCACACACAGACAAACACACACATACACACACACACACAAATACACACACACAGTGATACGCACTGACACACACTGACACACAGTGATGCAGACAGACCCACACACACACACACACAGTGACACACACTGACCCACACACACACAGTGATACACCCTGACCCACACACACACTGGCACACACTGACACACACACACACACACACACACACACACACACACAGTGATGCACACAGACCCACACACACACACAGTGTAACACACTGACACACACACTCACTGATACACAGAGACCCACACACACACAGTGTAACACACTGACACACACAATGATACACAATGACCCACAAACACACACACATACAGTGACACACACTGATCCACACACACATACTGAGTGACACATACTGACCCACACACACAGAGTGTAACACACTGACCCACACACACACAGTGATACACACTGACCCACACACACACACAGTCACACACTGACCCACGCACACACAGTGACACATACTGACCCTCACACACACACACACACAGTGATGCAAACTGACCCACAGACGCACAGTGATACACACTGACCCACAGACACATGTGATACACACTGAACCACACACACACATTGATACACACTGACACACAACCACACAGTGATACCCATTCACACACATTCACACACATACACACACGCGCACACACACACACACACACACAGTGTTACGCACTGACCCACACACACACACACACACTGACACACAGTGACACACGCACACACAGTGATACACACTGACACACACACACACACACTGACCCACACTCACACTGACACTCACTGACCCAGACACACAGACAGTGATGCAAACTGAACCACACACGCAGTGATACACACTGACCCACACACACACAGACATACACACTGACACACACACACACAGTGATGCACACAGACTCACACACACAGTGATACACACTGACCCACACACACACAGACTTACACACTGACACAAACACAGACAGTGATGCACACTGACTCACACACACAGTGATACACACTGACCCACACACACACAGTGATACACACTGACCCGCACACACACACACACACACACACACACACACACACACACACACACACAGTGATGCACACTGACTGACACACACAGACACTGATCCCCACGCACAGAATGATGCACACTGTCTGACACACACACACACACACTGTTGCCCACTCACACACACACACAGACAAACACACACATACACACACACACACACAAATACACACACACAGTGATACGCACTGACACACGCTCACACACACACAAACAGTGATACATACTGACCCACACACACACACAGTGATGCACACAGACCCACACACACACACACACACTGACCTACACACACAGACACACACACACACACACACACACACAGTGATACATGCTGACACACACACACAGTGTAACACACTGACCCACACACACACAGTGATACACACTGACCCACACACATAGTGACACACACTGACACACACACACACATTGATACACACTGACCCACACACACACAGTGATACACACTCACACACACACACACACACACACACACAGTGATACACACTGACACACACACACTGACCCACGACACACACAGTGGCACACACTGACGAAGACACACACAGTGATGCAAACGGAACCACACACACACACACACACACACACATTGATACAAACTGACCACACACATAGTGATACACACAGACGCACATACAAACACACTCACAATGATGCACACTGACTCACACACACAGTGATACACATGAACACACATACACACACACACACACACACACACTTACACTGATACGCACTTACCCACAGACACACAGTGGTACACATTGATCCACACACACAGTGATACACATTGACAGAAACACACACAGTGATACATACTGACACACACACACACACACAGTGATACACACTGAAACACACACGCACATTGACGCACACTGACACACACACAGTGATACACACTGACCCACACACACACAGTGTTGCACACTGGCCTACACACACACACACACACTGACACACACTGACCCACACACACACACAGTGATGCACACTGACACATACTCACACAGTGACACACACTGACCCACACACAGACTGTGATACACACTGACCCATACACACAGAGTTTGCACACTGGCCTACACACACAGACACTGACACACACTGACTCACGCACACAAAGTGATACACACTAACACACACACAGACCCACACACACACAGTGACACACACTGACCCAGACACACACACAGTGATGCAAACTGAACCACACACACACACACACACACAGTGATACACACTGACCAACATACACACAGTGATACACACTGGCGCACACACACTGTGATACAGACTGAAACACACACACACTGACGCACAGTGACACACACACACAGTGTACACACTGACCCACACACACAGTGACAAACACTGGCACACACACACACACACGCACGCACACACACACAGTGATACACACTAACACACAAACACAGTGATACACACTGACCCACACACACACAGTGATGCAGACTGATCCACACACACACAGTGATACACACTGACACACACACACAACACACAGTGATGCACACTGACTCACACACACAGTGATACACACTGACCCACAGACACACAGAGATACACATTGACCCACACACACAGTGATACAGACTGACAGACACACACACAGTGATACATACTGAACACACACAGTGATACACACTGACAGACGGACACATTGACGCACACTGACACACACAGTGATACACACTGACCCACACACACAGTGATACGCACTGACGCACACACACACACCGTCACACACTGACCCACGCACACACAGTGACACACACTGACCCTCACACACACAGTGATGCAAACTGACCCACACACACACAGTGATACACACTGACACGCACATGGACACTGAGAGACTCATACATACTGACTCACTCACACACAGTGACACAAACTGACACAAACACACACGATGACACACATGGCTCACATACACACAGTGATGCACACTGACACACACACACAAAGTGATACACACTGAAACACACACACATTGACGCACACTGACACACACACACACAGTGATACACACTGACACACACACACACAGTGATACACACTGACCCACACACACATTGACACACACTGACACACACACACACACACACACACACACACGCACACACACACACACTCACAGTGATACGCAATGACCCACACACACACAGTGGTACACACTGACAGACACACACAGTGATACACACTGAAACACACAAACATTGACGCACACACAAACACACAGTGACACCCACTGACACACACACACAGACACATACTGATACGCACTGACCCACACACACAGTGATACACACTCACACACACACACACACACACACACACACAGTGATACACACTGACACACACACACACTGACCCACACACACACAGTGACACACACTGACCCAGACACACACAGTGATGCAAACGGAACCAAACACACAGTGAAGCACACTGACCACACACACAGTGATACACAGAGACACACACACACACAGTAATGCACACTGACTCAAACACAGTGATATACATTGACACACACAAACACACACACTCACAGTGATACGCACTGACCCACACACACTCAGTGGTACACACTGACCCACACACACAGTGATACACACACACACACACACACACACACACACACAGTGATACACACTGACACACACACACACTGACCCACGACACACACTGTGACACACACTGACGAAGACACACACAGTGATGCAAACGGAACCACACACACACACACACATTGATACACACTGACCACACACATAGTGATACACAGTGACACACATACAAACACACTCACAATGATGCACACTGACTCACACACACAGTGATACACATTAACACGCACACACACACACACACACACACCCACAAACTCACACTGATACGCACTTACCCACAGACACACAGTGGTACACATTGACCCACACACACAATGATACACATTGACAGACACACACACAGTGATACATACTGACACACACACACACACAGTGATGCACACTGAAACACACACACATTGACGCACACTGACACACACACAGTGATACATACTGACCCACACACACACAGTGTTGCACACTGGCCTACACACACACACACTGACACACACTGACCCACACACACACACAGTGATGCACCCTGACACATACTCACACAGTGACACACACTGACCGACACACAGACTGTGATACACACTGACCCACACACACACAGTTTGCACACTGGCCTACACACACAGACACTGACACACACTGACTCACGCACACAAAGTGATACACACTGACACACACACACACAGACCCACACACACACAGTGACACACACTGACCCAGACATACACACAGTGATGCAAACTGAACTACACACACACACACACAGTGATACACACTGACCAACATACACACAGTGATACAGACTGACCCACACACACTGTGATACACACTGAAACACACACACACTGACGCACAGTGACACACACACACAGTGTACACACTGACCCACACACACATTGACAAACACTGACACACACGCACGCACACACACACAGTGATACACACTAACACACAAACACAGTGATACACACTGACCCACACACACACAGTGATGCAGACCGATCCATACACAGTGATACACACTGACACACACACACAACACACAGTGATGCACACTGACTCACACACACAGTGATACACACTGACCCACAGACACACAGAGATACACATTGACCCACACACACACAGTGATACAGACTGACAGACACACACACAGTGATACATACTGAACACACACAGTGATACACACTGACAGACGGACACATTGACGCACACTGACACACACAGTGATTCACACTGACCCACACACACAGTGATACGCACTGACCCACACACACACACCGTCACACACTGACCCACGCACACACAGTGACACGCACTGACCCTCACACACACAGTGATGCAAACTGATCCACACACACACAGTGATACACACTGACACACACATGGACACTGACAGACTCATACATACTGACTCACTCACACACAGTGACACAAACTGACACAAACACACACAATGATACACATGGCTCACATACACACAGTGATGCACACTGACACACACACACACTGTGATACACACTGAAACACACACACATTGACGCACACTGACACACACACACAGTGATACACACGGACATACACACACACAGTGATACACACTGACCCACACACACATTGACACACACTGACACACACACACACACACACACTCACAGTGATACGCAATGACCCACACACACACAGTGGTACACACTGACACACACACACACACAGTGATACACACTGAATCACACACACATTGACGCACACGCACACAGTGACACCCAATGACACACACACACACACACATACTGATACGCACTGACCCACACACACAGTGATACACACTCACACACACACACACACACACACACAGTGATACACACTGACACAAACACACACTGACCCCCACACACACAGTGACACACAATGAACCAGACGCACACAGTGATGCAAACGGAACCACACACACAGTGATGCACACTGACCACACACACAGTGATACACATTGACACACATACACACACACACACACAGTGATGCACACTGACTCATACACACAGTGACACACACACACACACACACACACTCACAGTGATACGCAATGACATACTTTCACACAGTGCTACACACTGACCCACACACACAGTGATACACACTGACAGACACACACATTGACGCACACTGACACACACACAGTGATACACACTGACCCACACACACAGTGACACACACTGACACAAACACACACAAACACACACACACCCACACATTGATACACACTGAGCCACACACACACAGTGATACACACTGACACAGTGACACACACTGACCCACACACACACAGTGACACACACTGACCCACACCCACACAGTGATGCAAACGGAACCACACACACAGTGATACACACTGACCACACACACAGTGATACACACAGACACACACACACACACACACAGTAATGCACATTGACACAAACACTGTGATTACATTGACACACACACACACACACACACAGTGGTACACACTGAAACACACACACATTGACGCACACTCATACACACAAACAGTGATACACACTGACCCACACACACAGTGACACACACTGACACACACACACATTGATACACACTGACCCACACACAAGCAGTGACACACACTGACACACACACACACAGTGATACACACTGACACATATACACACACACACACACACACACACACACAGTGATGCACACTGACTCAGACACACAGTGATACAGATTGACACGCACACACACACACACACACACACACAGACACACGCTAAAAGTGATACACACTGACCCACACACACAGTGGTACACACTGACCCACACACACAGTAATACACACTGACAGACACACACAGTGATACATACTGACACACACACACACACAGTGATACACACTGAAACACACACACATTGACGCACACTGACACACAAACAGTGATACACACTGACCCACACACACAGTGACACACACTGACACACACACAAACACACACACACACGCATTGATACACACTGACCCACGCACACGCAGTGATACACACTGACACACACACACACACATACGCATTGATACACATTGACCCACGCACACGCAGGTATTCACACTGACACACACACACACACACACAAACACAGTGATACACACTGACCCACACACACACTATAAACGCTGACACACACACACACACACACACGGTGATGCACACTGACTCACACACACACAGTGATACACACTGACACGCACACACACTGACCCACACACACACAGTGACACACACTGACACAGACACACACAGTGATGTAAACGGAACCACACACACACAGTGATACACACTGACCACACACACAGTGATACACGCTGACCCGCACACACACAGTGATACAGACTGACAGACACACACACAGTGATACATACTGAACACACACAGTGATACACACTGACAGACACACACATTGACGCACTCTGACACACACAGTGATACACACTGACCGACACACACAGTGATACACACTGACCCACACACACGCACCATCACACACTGAACCACGCACACACAGTGGCACACACTGACCCTCACACACACACACACAGTGATGAAAACTGACCCACATACACACAGTGATACACACTGACACACACACACACAGTGATACACACTGACCCACACACACATTGACACACACTGACACACACACACACACACACTCACAGTGATACGCAATGACCCACACACACACAGTGGTACACACTGACTCACACACACACAGTGATGCACACTGAAACACACACACATTGACGCACACGCACACAGTGACACCCAATGACACACACACACACACACACACACATACTGATACGCACTGACCCACACACACAGTGATACACACTCACACACACACACAGTGATACACACTGACACACACACACACTGACCGCCACACACACAGTGACACACACTGACCCAGACACACACAGTGATGCAAACGAAACCACACACACAGTGATGCACACTGACCACACCCACAGTGATACACACTGACACACATACACACACACACGCAGTGATGCACACTGACTCATACACACAGTGACACACACACACACACACACACTCACAGTGATACGCAATGACACACTTTCACACAGTGCTACACACTGACCCACACACACAGTGATACACACTGACAGACACAAACATTGACGCACACTGACACACACTCAGTGATACACACTGACCCCCACACACAGTGACACACACTGACACACACACACAAACACACACACACCCACACATTGATACACACTGAGCCACACACACACAGTGATACACACTGACACAGTGACACACACTGACCCACACACACACAGTGACACACACTGACCCAGACACACACAGTGATGCAAACGGAACCACACACACACAGTGATACACACTGACCACGCACACAGTGATACACACAGACACACACACACACACACACACACACACACACACACACACAGTAATGCACACTGACTCAAACACAGTGATATACATTGACACACACACACACACACACACTCACAGTGAAACGCACTGACCCACACACACACAGTTGTACACACTGACCCACACACACAGTGATACACACTGACAGACACACACACAGTGATACATACTGACACACACACACACACACAGTGATACACACTGAAACACACACACATTGACGCACACTCACACACACACACAGTGATACACACTGACCCACACACACAGTGACACACACTGACACACACACATTGATACACACTGACCCACACACAAGCAGTGACACACACTGACACACACACACACACACACACAGTGATACACACTGACACATATACACACACACACACACACAGTGGTGCACACTGACTCATACACACAGTGATACAGATTGACACGCACACACACACACACACACACACACAGACACACGCTCAAAGTGATACACACTGACCCACACACACAGTGGTACACACTGACCCACATACAGTAATACACACTGACAGACACACACACAGTGATACATACTGACACACACACAGTGATACACACTGAAACACACACACATTGACGCACACTGACACACAAACAGTGATACACACTGACCCACACAAACAGTGACACACACTGACACACACACACACACACACACATTGATACACATTGACCCACGCACACGCAGGTATTCACACTGACACACACACACAAACACAGTGATACACACTGACCCACACACAAAAAATGATACACACTGATCCACACACACACTATAAACACTGACACACACACAGTGATACACACTGACCCACACACACAGTGGCACACACTGACACACACACACATTGATACACACTGACCCACACACAAGCAGTGACACACACTGACACACACACACACAGTGATACACACTGACACATATACACACACACACACACACACACACAGTGATGCACACTGACTCAGACACACAGTGATACAGATTGACACGCACACACACACACACACACACACACACACACACACACAGACACACGCTCAAAGTGATACACACTGACCCACACACACAGTGGTACACACTGACCCACACACACAGTAATACACGCTGACAGACACACACAGTGATACATACTGACACACACACACACACAGTGATACACACTGAAACACACACACATTGACGCACACTGACACACAAACAGTGATACACACTGACCCACACACACAGTGACACACACTGACACACACACAAACACACACACACACGCATTGATACACACTGACCCACGCACACGCAGTGATACACACTGACACACACACACACACATACGCATTGATACACATTGACCCACGCACACGCAGGTATTCACACTGACACACACACACACACAAACACAGTGATAGACACTGACCCACACACAAAAAATGATACACACTGATCCACACACACACTATAAACGCTGACACACACACACACACACACACACACACAGTGATACACACTGACACGCACACACACTGACCCACACACACACAGTGACACACACTGACACAGACACACACAGTGATGTAAACGGAACCACACACACACAGTGATACACACTGACCACACACACAGTGATACACGCTGACCCGCACACACACAGTGATACAGACTGACAGACACACACACAGTGATACATACGGAACACACACAGTGATACACACTGACAGACACACACATTGACGCACTCTGACACACACAGTGATACACACTGACCGACACACACAGTGATACACACTGACCCACACACACGCACCATCACACACTGAACCACGCACACACAGTGGCACACACTGACCCTCACACACACACACACAGTGATGAAAACTGACCCACACACACACAGTGATACACACTGACACACACACACACAGTGATACACACTGACCCACACACACATTGACACACACTGACACACACACACACACACACACTCACAGTGATACGCAATGACCCACACACACACAGTGGTACACACTGACTCACACACACACAGTGATGCACACTGAAACACACACACATTGACGCACACGCACACAGTGACACCCAATGACACACACACACACACATACACACACATACTGATACGCACTGACCCACACACACAGTGATACACACTCACACACACACACACAGTGATACACACTGACACACACACACACTGACCCCCACACACACAGTGACACACACTGACCCAGACACACACAGTGATGCAAACGGAACCACACACACAGTGATGCACACTGACCACACACACAGTGATACACACTGACACACATACACACACACACGCAGTGATGCACACTGACTCATACACACAGTGACACACACACACACACACACACACTCACAGTGATACGCAATGACACACTTTCACACAGTGCTACACACTGACCCACACACACAGTGATACACACTGACAGACACAAACATTGACGCACACTGACACACACTCAGTGATACACACTGACTCCCACACACAGTGACACACACTGACACACACAGACACAAACACACACACACCCACACATTGATACACACTGAGCCACACACACACAGTGATACACACTGACACAGTGACACACACTGACCCACACACACACAGTGACACACACTGACCCAGACACACACAGTGATGCAAACGGAACCACACACACACAGTGATACACACTGACCACGCACACAGTGATACACACAGACACACACACACACACACACACACACACACACAGTAATGCACACTGACTCAAACACAGTGATATACATTGACACACACACACACACACACACACTCACAGTGAAACGCACTGACCCACACACACACAGTGGTACACACTGACCCACACACACAGTGATACACACTGACAGACACACACACAGTGATACATTCTGACACACACACACACACACAGTGATACACACTGAAACACACACACATTGACGCACACTCACACACACACACACAGTGATACACACTGACCCACACACACAGTGACACACACTGACACACACACATTGATACACACTGACCCACACACAAGCAGTGACACACACTGACACACACACACACACAGTGATACACACTGACACATATACACACACACACACACACAGTGGTGCACACTGACTCATACACACAGTGATACAGATTGACACGCACACACACACACACACACACACACACACAGACACACGCTCAAAGTGATACACACTGACCCACACACACAGTGGTACACACTGACCCACACACAGTAATACACACTGACAGACACACACACAGTGATACATACTGACACACACACAGTGATACACACTGAAACACACACACATTGACGCACACTGACACACAAACAGTGATACACACTGACCCACACACACAGTGACACACACTGACACACACACAAACACACACGCATTGATACACACTGACCCACGCACACGCAGTGATACACACTGACACACACACACACACGCATTGATACACATTGACCCACGCACACGCATGTATTCACACTGACACACACACACACACAAACACATTGATACACACTGACCCACACACAAAAAATGATACACACTGATCCACACACACACTATAAACACTGACACACACACAGTGATGCACACTGACTCACACACACACAGTGATACACACTGACACACACACACACTGACCCACACACACACAGTGACGCACACTGACACAGACACACACAGTGATTTAAACGGAACCACACACACACAGTGATACACACTGACCACACACACAGTGATACACACTGACCCACACACATAGTGATACAGACTGACAGACACACACACAGTGATACATACTGAACACACACAGTGATACACACTGACAGAACACACATTGACGCACTCTGACACACACAGTGATACACACTGACCGACACACACAGTGATACACACTGACCCACACACACGCACCATCACACACTGACCCACGCACACACAGTGGCACACACTGACCCTCAGACACACACAGTGATGCACACTGACCCACAGACACACAGTGATACACACTGACCCACACACACACACAGTGATACACAGTGACACACACACGGACACTGACAGACTCATACATACTGACCCACGCACACACAGTGGCACACGCTGACCCTCACACCCACACACACACAGTGATTCAAACTGACCCACAGACACACAGTGATACACACTGACCCACACACACACAGTGATACACACTGACACACACATGGACACTGACCGACTCATACGTACTGACTCACACACACACACACAGTGAAACACCCTGACACAAACACACACAATGATACATGTCTCACACACACACAGTGATGCACACTGACCCACAAACACACAGTGATTAACACTGATACACACACGGACACTGACAGGATCACACAAACTGACCCACACCCACACAGTGATGTGCATTGACACATACACACACACACACACAGTGATACACACTGACCCACACACACACAGTGATAGACACTGGCCTACACACACACACTGACACACACTGACCCACACACACACAGTGATACACACCGAACCACACACACAAAGTGATACACACTGGACACATACACACACAGTGACACACACTTACCCACACACACAGTGATTCGCATTGACCCACACACACACACACAGATACACACACACACATTGACACACACATGACACACACACACACAGTGATACACACTGACCCCCACACACACAGTAACACACACTGACCCAGACACACACAGTGATGCAAACGGAACCACACACACAGAGAAGCACACTGACCACACACACAGTGATACAGACTGACACACATACACACACACACACACACACACACAGTGATGCACACTGACTCATACACACAGTGACACACACACACACACACACTCACAGTGATACGCAATGACACACTTTCACACAGTGCTACACACTGACCCACACACACAGTGATACACACTGACAGACACACACATTGACGCACACTGACACACACACAGTGATACACACTGACCCACACACACAGTGACACACTCTGACACACACACACACAAACACACACCCACACATTGATACACACTGAGCCACACACACACAGTGATACACACTGAAAGACACACACACACTGACCCACACACACACAGTGACACACACTGACCCAGACACACACAGTGATGCAAACGGAACCACACACACACAGTGATACACACTGACCACACACACAGTGATACACACAGACACACACACACACACACACAGTAATGCACACTGACTCAAACACAGTGATATATATTGACACACACACACACACACACTCACAGTGATACGCACTGACCCACACACACTCTGTGGTACACACTGACCCACACACACAGTGATACACACACACACACACACACACACACACACACACACACACACACACACACACAGTGATACACACTGACACACACACACTGACCCACGACACACACAGTGACACACACTGACGAAGACACACACAGTGATGCAAACGGAACCACACACACACACACACACACACACACACACATTGATACACACTGACCACACACATAGTGATACACAGTGACACACATACAAACACACGCACAATGATGCACACTGACTCACACACACAGTGATACACATTAACACACACACACACACACACACACACCCACACACTCACACTGATACGCACTTACCCACAGACACACAGTGGTACACATTGACCCACACACACAGTGATACACATTGGCAGACACACACACAGTGATACATACTGACACACACACACACACACAGTGATACACACTGAAACACACACACATTGACGCACACTGACACACACACAGTGATACATACTGACCCTCACACACACAGTGTTGCACACTGACCCACACACACTCTGTGGTACACACTGACCCACACACACAGTGATACACACACTCACACACACACACACACACACACACACACACACACACACACACACACAGTGATACACACTGACACACACACACTGACCCACGACACACACAGTGACACACACTGACGAAGACACACACAGTGATGCAAACGGAACCACACACACACACACACACACACACATTGATACACACTGACCACACACATAGTGATACACAGTGACACACATACAAACACACGCACAATGATGCACACTGACTCACACACACAGTGATACACATTAACACACACACACACACACACACACACCCACACACTCACACTGATACGCACTTACCCACAGACACACAGTGGTACACATTGACCCACACACACAGTGATACACATTGGCAGACACACACACAGTGATACATACTGACACACACACACACACAGTGATACACACTGAAACACACACACATTGACGCACACTGACACACACACAGTGATACATACTGACCCTCACACACACAGTGTTGCACACTGGCCTACACACACACACACTGACACACACTGACACACACTGACCCACACACACACACAGTGATGCACACTGACACATACTCACACAGTGACACACACTGACCGACACACAGACTGTGATACACACTGACCCACACACGCACAGTTTGCACACTGGCCTACACACACAGACACTGACACACACTGACTCACGCACACAAAGTGATACACACGAACACACACACACACAGACCCACACACACACAGTGACACACACTGACCCAGACATACACACAGTGATGCAAACTGAACCACACACACACACATAGTGATACACACTGACCAACATACACACAGTGATACACACTGACCCACACACACTGTGATACACACTGAAACACACACACACTGACGCACAGTGACACACACACACAGTGTACACACTAACACACAAACACAGTGATACACACTGACCCACACACACACAGTGATGCAGACTGATCCACACACACACAGTGATACACACTGACACACACACACAGTGATACACACTGACACACACATGGACACTGACAGACTCATACATACTGACTCACTCACACACAGTGACACAAACTGACACAAACACACACAATGATACACATGGCTCACATACACACAGTGATGCACACTGACACACACACACACAGTGATACACACTGAAACACACACACATTGACGCACACTGACACACACACACAGTGATACACACTGACACACACACACACAGTGATACACACTGACCCACGCACACATTGACACACACGGACACACACACACACACAGACACACACACACACACACACGCTCACAGTGATACGCAATGACCCACACACACACAGTGGTACACACTGACACACACACACACACAGTGATACACACTGAAACACACACACATTGACGCACACGCACACAGTGACACCCAATGACACACACACACACACACACATACACACACACATACAGATACGCACTGACCCACACACACAGTGATACACACTCACACACACACACACACAGTGATACACACTGACACACACACACACTGACCCCCACACACACAGTGACACACACTGACCCAGACACACACAGTGATGCAAACGGAACCACACACACAGTGATGCACACTGACCACACACACAGTGATACACACTGACACACATACACACACACACAGTGATGCACACTGACTCATACACACAGTGACACACACACACACACACACACACACACACTCACAGTGATGCGCAATGACACACTTTCACACAGTGCTACACACTGACCCACACACACAGTGATACACACTGACAGACACACACATTGACGCACACTGACACACACACAGTGATACACACTGACCCACACACACAGTGACACACACTGACACACACACACACAAACACACACACACCCACACATTGATACACACTGAGCCACACACACACAGTGATACACACTGACACACACACACACACACTGACCCACACACACACTTTGACACACACTGACCCAGACACACACAGTGATGCAAACGGAACCACACACACACAGTGATACACACTGACCACACACACAGTGATACACACAGACACACACACACACACACACACACACACAGTAATGCACACTGACTCAAACACAGTGATCTGCATTGACACACACACACACACACACACTCACAGTGATACGCACTGACCCACACACACAGAGTGGTACACACTGACCCACACACACAGTGATACACACTGACAGACACACACACAGTGATACATACTGACACACACACACACACAGTGATACACACTGAAACACACACACATTGACGCACACTCACACACACACACAGTGATACACACTGACACACACACATTGATACACACTGACCCACACACAAGCAGTGACACACACTGACACACACACACACACAGTGATACACACTGACACATACACACACACACACACACAGTGATGCACACTGACTCATACACACAGTGATACAGATTGACACGCACACACACACACACACACACACACACACACGCTCAAAGTGATACACACTGGCCCACACACACAGTGGTACACACTGACCCACACGCACAGTAATACACACTGACAGACACACACACAGTGATACATACTGACACACACACACACACACAGTGATACACACTGAAACACACACACATTGACGCACACTGACACACAAACAGTGATACACACTGACCCACACACACAGTGACACACACTGACACACACACAAACACACACACACACGCATTGATACACACTGACCCACGCACACGCAGTGATACACACTGACACACACACACACACGCATTGATACACATTGACCCACGCACACGCAGGTATTCACACTGACACACACACACACACAAACACAGTGATACACACTGACCCACACACAAAAAATGATACACACTGATCCACACACACACTATAAACACTGACACACACACACAGTGATGCACACTGACTCACACACACACAGTGATACACACTGACACACACACACACTGACCCACACACACACAGTGACACACACTGACACAGACACACACAGTGATTTAAACGGAACCACACACACACAGTGATACACACTGACCACACACACAGTGATACACACTGACCCACACACACACAGTGATACAGACTGACAGACACACACACAGTGATACATACTGAACACACACAGTGATACACACTGACAGAACACACATTGACGCACTCTGACACACACAGTGATACAGACTGACCCACACACACGCACCATCACACACTGACCCACGCACACACAGTGGCACACACTGACCCTCACACACACACACACAGTGATGCAAACTGACCCACAGACACACAGTGATACACACTGACCCACACACACACACAGTGATACACAGTGACACACACACGGACACTGACAGATTCATACATACTGACCCACGCACACACAGTGGCACACACTGACCCTCACACTCACACACACACAGTGATGCAAACTGACCCACAGACACACAGTGATACACACTGGCCCACACACACACAGTGATACACACTGACACACACATGGACACTGACAGACTCATACATACTGACTCACACACACACAGTGAAACACCCTGACACAAACACACACAATGATACACATGGCTCACACACACACAGTGATGCACACTGACCCACAAACACACAGTGATTAATACTGATACACACACGGACACTGACAGGATCACACAAACTGACCCACACAGTGATGTGCATTGACACATACACACACACACAGTGATACACACTGACCCACACACACACAGTGATAGACACTGGCCTACACACACACTGACACACACTGACCCACACACACACAGTGATACACACCGAACCACACACACAAAGTGATACACACTGACACATACACACACAGTGACACACACTTACCGACACACACAGTGATTCGCATTGACCCCCACACACACACACAGATACACACACACACATTGACACACACTGACACACACACACACACACAGTGATACACAATGACACACACACACACAGTGATACACACTGACCCGCACACACACAGTGATACACTTGACCTACACACACACAGTTTTGTCACTGGCCTGCACACACACACATACACGCACTGACCCACACACACACAGTGACACACACTGACCCACACACACACACAGATACACACTGACCCACACACACACACAGTGATGCACACTGACACGCACACACACACACACGCACACACACACACACACACACACAAACACACAGTGATACACATTGATCCGCACACACACAGTGATACGCACTGACATACACACACACTGTGATACACACTGACCCACACACACGCAGTGATACACACTGACTCACAACCACACAGTGACACTCACAGACACACAGTGATACACACTGACACACACACACACAGTGATACACACTGACCCACGCACACATTGACACACACAGACACACACACACACACACAGACACACACACACACACACACGCTCACAGTGATACGCAATGACCCACACACACACAGTGGTACACACTGACACACACACACACACAGTGATACACACTGAAACACACACACATTGACGCACACGCACACAGTGACACCCAATGACACACACACACACACACACACATACACACACACATACAGATACGCACTGACCCACACACACAGTGATACACACTCACACACACACACACACAGTGATACACACTGACACACACACACACTGACCCCCACACACACAGTGACACACACTGACCCAGACACACACAGTGATGCAAACGGAACCACACACACAGTGATGCACACTGACCACACACACAGTGATACACACTGACACACATACACACACACACAGTGATGCACACTGACTCATACACACAGTGACACACACACACACACACACACACACACACTCACAGTGATGCGCAATGACACACTTTCACACAGTGCTACACACTGACCCACACACACAGTGATACACACTGACAGACACACACATTGACGCACACTGACACACACACAGTGATACACACTGACCCACACACACAGTGACACACACTGACACACACACACACAAACACACACACACCCACACATTGATACACACTGAGCCACACACACACAGTGATACACACTGACACACACACACACACTGACCCACACACACACTTTGACACACACTGACCCAGACACACACAGTGATGCAAACGGAACCACACACACACAGTGATACACACTGACCACACACACAGTGATACACACAGACACACACACACACACACACACACACACAGTAATGCACACTGACTCAAACACAGTGATCTGCATTGACACACACACACACACACACTCACAGTGATACGCACTGACCCACACACACAGAGTGGTACACACTGACCCACACACACAGTGATACACACTGACAGACACACACACAGTGATACATACTGACACACACACACACACAGTGATACACACTGAAACACACACACATTGACGCACACTCACACACACACACAGTGATACACACTGACACACACACATTGATACACACTGACCCACACACAAGCAGTGACACACACTGACACACACACACACACAGTGATACACACTGACACATACACACACACACACACACAGTGATGCACACTGACTCATACACACAGTGATACAGATTGACACGCACACACACACACACACACACACACACACGCTCAAAGTGATACACACTGGCCCACACACACAGTGGTACACACTGACCCACACGCACAGTAATACACACTGACAGACACACACACAGTGATACATACTGACACACACACACACACACACAGTGATACACACTGAAACACACACACATTGACGCACACTGACACACAAACAGTGATACACACTGACCCACACACACAGTGACACACACTGACACACACACAAACACACACACACACGCATTGATACACACTGACCCACGCACACGCAGTGATACACACTGACACACACACACACACGCATTGATACACATTGACCCACGCACACGCAGGTATTCACACTGACACACACACACACACAAACACAGTGATACACACTGACCCACACACAAAAAATGATACACACTGATCCACACACACACTATAAACACTGACACACACACACAGTGATGCACACTGACTCACACACACACAGTGATACACACTGACACACACACACACTGACCCACACACACACAGTGACACACACTGACACAGACACACACAGTGATTTAAACGGAACCACACACACACAGTGATACACACTGACCACACACACAGTGATACACACTGACCCACACACACACAGTGATACAGACTGACAGACACACACACAGTGATACATACTGAACACACACAGTGATACACACTGACAGAACACACATTGACGCACTCTGACACACACAGTGATACAGACTGACCCACACACACGCACCATCACACACTGACCCACGCACACACAGTGGCACACACTGACCCTCACACACACACACACAGTGATGCAAACTGACCCACAGACACACAGTGATACACACTGACCCACACACACACACAGTGATACACAGTGACACACACACGGACACTGACAGATTCATACATACTGACCCACGCACACACAGTGGCACACACTGACCCTCACACTCACACACACACAGTGATGCAAACTGACCCACAGACACACAGTGATACACACTGGCCCACACACACACAGTGATACACACTGACACACACATGGACACTGACAGACTCATACATACTGACTCACACACACACAGTGAAACACCCTGACACAAACACACACAATGATACACATGGCTCACACACACACAGTGATGCACACTGACCCACAAACACACAGTGATTAATACTGATACACACACGGACACTGACAGGATCACACAAACTGACCCACACAGTGATGTGCATTGACACATACACACACACACAGTGATACACACTGACCCACACACACACAGTGATAGACACTGGCCTACACACACACTGACACACACTGACCCACACACACACAGTGATACACACCGAACCACACACACAAAGTGATACACACTGACACATACACACACAGTGACACACACTTACCGACACACACAGTGATTCGCATTGACCCCCACACACACACACAGATACACACACACACATTGACACACACTGACACACACACACACACACAGTGATACACAATGACACACACACACACAGTGATACACACTGACCCGCACACACACAGTGATACACTTGACCTACACACACACAGTTTTGTCACTGGCCTGCACACACACACATACACGCACTGACCCACACACACACAGTGACACACACTGACCCACACACACACACAGATACACACTGACCCACACACACACACAGTGATGCACACTGACACGCACACACACACACACACACACGCACACACACACACACACACACACACAAACACACAGTGATACACATTGATCCGCACACACACAGTGATACACACTGACATACACACACACTGTGATACACACTGACCCACACACACGCAGTGATACACACTGACTCACAACCACACAGTGACACTCACAGACACACAGTGATACACACTGACCCACACAAACACACAGTGATACACACTCACACACAAACACACACACACACAGACACCGTGATACACAGTGACACATACACCCACAGTGACACACACTTACCCACACACACAGTGATTCGCATTGACCCACACACGCACACATAGATACACACACACACACACACACACACACACACATTGACACACACTGACACACACACACACACACACACACAGTGATACACAATGACACACACACAGTGATACACACTGACCCACACACACACAGTGATACACTTGACCTACACACACACACACAGTTCTTTCACTGGCCTGCACACACACACATACACTCACTGACCCACACACACACACAGTGACACACACTGACCCACACACACACACAGATACACACTGACCCACACACACACAGTGATGCACACTGACACGCACACGCACACACACACACACACACACACACACACACACACACAGTGATACACATTGATCCGCACACACACAGTGATACACACTGACATACACACACACTGACACACACACACACACATTGATACACAGTGACTCACAACCACACAGTGACACTCACAGACACACAGTGATACACACTGACCCACACACACACACAGTGATACACACTCACACACACACACAACCACACACAGACACTGTGATACACACTGACACACAGACCAACAGTGATACAAACTGACACACACACACACTGACCCACACATACAGTGCTACACACTGACCACACACACAGTGATACTCACTGATACAGACACACACACACACACACAGTGATACACACTGACTCACAACCACACAGTGACACTCGCAGACACACAGTGATACACACTGACCCACACACACACACAGTGATACACACTCACACACACACACACACACACACAGACAGACACTGTGATACACACTGACACACAGACCAACAGTGATACAAACTGACACACACACACACACTGACCCACACATACAGTGATACACACTGACCACACACACAGTGATACACACTGATACAGACACACACACACACACAGTGATACACACTGACTCACAACCACACAGTGACACTAACAGACACACAGTGATACACACTGACACACACACTGTGACACACACACAGTGACACACACTGACACAAAAATGGACACTGACACACACATGGACACTGACACACTCATGGACACTGACACTCTCACTCCCTGATACACACACACAGTGACACACACTGACACACACACAGTGACACACACTGACACGCACATGGACACTGACTCACACACAGACAGTGACACACACTGACACACACGTGGACACTGACACACACACAGTGATACACACTGACACACACACACTGACACAATCACAGTGACACACACTGACACACACACAGTGACACACACTGACACACACATGGCCACTGACACACGCATGGACACTGACCCTCACACACACACACACAGTGACGCCCTGGCACACACACACACTCACACAGTGACACACACACAGTGACGCACACTGACACACACTGACACACGCACACACACACACACACACATTGATACACACTGGCCCACACACACGCAGTGATACTCACTGACACACACACACGCACACACACACACACACACACAGTGATACACACTGACCCACACACACACACAGTGATACATACTGATCCACACAGACACTATAAACACTGACACACACAAACACACAAAGTGATGCACACTGCCTCACACACACAGTGATACACACTCACACACACACACATTGACACACACTGACATACACACGCACACAATGATACGCACTGACGCACTCACACACAGTGATACACACTGACCCGCACAAACACAGTGATGCACATTGACACACACACACACAGATACACACTGACACACACACACACACACACACACACACACACACACACACACACACACACACACACACACAGTGATACACACTGACACACACACACATGGACACACACAGTAACACACACTGACGCACACATGGACACTGACACACACACACAGTGATACACACTGACACACACTTAGACACACTGACACACACACAGTGACACACACTGACACACACAAAGAGACACACACTGACACACACATGGACACTGACACACACATGGGCACTGACACACAAATGGACACTGACACACTCATGGACACTGACACTCTCACTCCCTGATACACACACACAGTGACACACACTGACACACACACAGTGACACACACTGACACGCACATGGACACTGACTCACACACAGACAGTGACACACACTGACACAGACGTGGACACTGACACACACACATTGATACACACTGACACACACACACTGACACAATCACAGTGACACACACTGACACACACACAGTGACACACACTGACACACAGATGGCCACTGACACACGCATGGACACTGACCCTCACACACACACACACAGTGACGCCCTGGCACACACACACACTCACACAGTGACACACACACAGTGACGCACACTGACACACACACACACACACACACAGTGATACACACTGACACACACACACACACACACAGTGACACACACTGACACACACACACACATTGACACACACTGACATACACACACACACACTGATCCACACTGATGCACTCACACACAGTGATACACACTGACCCACACAAACACAGTGATGCACATTGACAGACATACACACAGATACACACTGACACACGCACACACACACACACACACACACATTGACATAAACTGACACACACACACACCCACACACACATACTGATACGCACTGACCCAGACACACACAGTGGTACACACTGACCCACACAAACAGTGATACACACTGACAGACACACACTGTCCCACACATAGTGACACTCACTGACACACACACACAGTGACACACACTGACACGCACAAGGACACTGACACACACACAGATAGTGACACACACTGTCACAAACATGGACACTGACACACACACACACACAGTGATACACACTGACACACACACACGGACACACACACAGTGACACACACTGACACACACATGGACACTGACTCACACACACAGTGATAAACACTGACACACACTCGCACACACTGACACACACACAGTGACACACACTGATACACACACACAGACACACACTGACACGCACATGGACACTGACACACACATGGGCACTGGCACACACATGGACACTGACCCTCACACACACTGATACACACACACAGTGATACACACTGACACAAACACTGACACACACACAGTGACACACACTCTCACACATTGGACACTGACACACACATGGACTCCGACACACACATGGACAAACACCCTCACACACACTGATACACTCACAGTAACACGCACAAAGTGACACACAATGACACACACACTGTGAGACACTGACACACACATGGACACTGACACACACATGGACACTGACACACACATGGACACTGGCCCTCACGCACACACTGCTACACACACACACAGTGATACACACTGACACACACACTGACACACACACAGTGACACACACTGACACACACATGGACACTGACACACAAATGGACACTGACATACACATGGACACTGATCCTCACAATCACTGATACACACACACAGTGATACATACTGACCCACACACGCTGACACAATCACAGTGACACACACTGACACACACACAGTGACACACACTGACACACTCATGGACACTGACAGACACACACAGTGATACACACACACAGTGACATACACTGACACACACATGCCCACTGACACACGCATTGTCACTGCCCCTCACGCACACATTGTGACACACACACACAGTGACACACACTGACACACTCATGGACACTGACACTCTCACTCCCTGATGCACACACACACAGTGATACACACTGACACACACACACTATCACACACACATTGACACACACTGACACACACACACAGTGACACACACTGACACTCAGATGGACACTGACTCACACACAGACAGTGACACACACTGACACACACATGGACATTGACACACACACACACAGTGACACACACTGACACACACATGGGAACTGACTCACACACAGTGACACACACTGACACACACTGACACACACAGTGACACACACTGACAGACTCATGGACACTGACACACACATGGACACTGACCCTCACACACACTGACGCACACACACAGTGATACACACTGACACAAACACTGACACACACACAGTGACACACACTCTCACACACATGGACACTGACACACACATCTACTCCGACACACACATGGACACAGACCCTCACACACACTGATACACACACAGTAACACGCACACAGTGACACACACTGACACACACACTGACACACACTGACACACACATGGACACTGACACACACACACAGTGATACACACTGACACACACTTAGACACACTGACACACACACACAGTGACACACAAACACAGTGACACACACTGACACACACATGGACACTGACACACACATGGACACTGACACACTCATGGACTATGACACTCTCACTCCCTGATACAAACACACAGTGATACACACTGACACACACACATTGACACACACACACAGTGACACACACTGACACTCACATGGACACTGACTCACACACAGACAGTGACACACACTGACACACACATGGACATTCACACACACACACAGTGATGCACACTGACACACAGACACGGTCACACACACTGTGACACACACTGACACACACATGGAAACTGACACACACAGTGATACACACTGACACACACTGACACACACAGTGACAAACACTGACAGACACATGGACAGTGACACACACATGGACACTGACACACACATGGACACTGACCCTCACACACACTGACACACACACAGTGATACACACTGACACAAACAATGACACACACACACACAGTGACACACACTCTCACACACATGGACACTGACACACTCATGTACTCCGAGACACACATGGACACAGACCCTCACAAACACTGATACACACACAGTAACACGCACACAGTGACACACACTGACACACACACTGACACACGCACTGACACACACATGGACACTGACACACACACACTGACACACACTGACACACACATGGACACTGACACACACATGGACACTGAACCTCACGCCCACACTGATACACACACACAATGATACACACTGACACACACACCGTGACACACACACAGTGACACACACTGACACACACATGGATACTGACACACACATGTACTCCGACACACACATGGACACAGACCCTTACACACACTGATACACACACAGTAACACGCAGACAGTGACACACACTGACACACACACTGACACACACTGACAAACACACGGACACTGACACACACATGGACTCTGACCCTCACACACACACTGATACACACACACAATGATACACAGTGGCACACACTCTGACACACACATGGATACTGACACGCTCATGGACACTGATCCTCACACACACTGATACACACACAGAGTGATACACACTGGCACACAGACACTGACACACTCACAGTGACACACACTGACACACACATGGACACTGACAGACACACACAGTGATACACACACACAGTGATACACACTGACACACACACGCTGACACACACACAGTGACACACACTGACACACACATGGCCACTGACACACGCATGGACACTGACCCTCACACACACACACACAGTGACGTCCTGGCACACACACACTCACACAAACTGTGACACACACACAGTGACTCACACTGACACACACACACACACAGTGATACACACTGAAACACATAGTGACACACAATGACACACACACAGAGACACACACTGACACACACATGGACACTGACGCACACATGGGCACTGACACACACATGGACACTGACCCTCACACACACTGATACACACACAGTGATACACACTGACACAAACACTGACACACACACAGTGACACACACTCTCACACATTGGACACTGACCCACACATGGACTCCGACACACACATGGACAAACACCCTCACACACACTGATACACTCACAGTAACACGTACACAGTGACACAGAATGACACACACACTGTGAGACACTGACGCACACATGGACACTGACACACACATGGACACTGACACACACATGGACACTGGCCCTCACGCACACACTGCTACACACACACAGTGATACACACTGACACACACACTGACTCACAAATGGACACTGACACACAAATGGACACTGACATACACATGGACACTGATCCTCACACACACTGATACACACACACAGTGAGACACACTGACACACACACACTGACACAATCACAGTGACACACGCTGACACACACACAGTGACACACACTGACACACTCATGGACATTGACAAACACACACGGTGATACACACTGACACACACACACTGACACAATCACAGTGACACACACTGACACACACACTGTGACACACACTGACACACTCATGGACACTGACAGACATACACAGTGATACACACACACAGTGATACACACTGACACACACACACTGACACACACACAGTGACACACACTGACACACACATGCCCACTGACACACGCATGGACACTGACCCTCACACACACACTGATACACACACACAGTGATACACACTGACACACACACTGTGACACCCACACACAGTGACACACACTGACACACACATGGACACTGATACACACATGGACACTGACACACTCATGGACTATGACACTCTCACTCCCTGATACACACACACAGTGATACACACTGACACACACACTATCACACACACAGTGACACACACTGACACACACACAGTGACACACACTGACACTCACATGGACACTGACTCACACACAGACAGTGACACACACTGACACACACATGGACATTGACACACACACACAGTGATACATACTGACACACACACACTGACACACACTGACACACTCATGGACACTGACAGACACACACAGTGATACACACACACAGTGATACACACTGACACACACACACTGACACACACACAGTGACACACACTGACACACACATGGCCGCTGACACACGCATGGACACTGTCCCACACACACACACACACACAGTGACGTCCTGGCACGCACATACTCACACACACTGTGACACACACACAGTTACTCACACTGACACACGCACACACAGTGACACACACTGAAACACACAGTGACACACACTGACACACACACAGACTGACACCCACTGACACACACATGGACACTAACCCTCAGACACAGTGATACACACTGACACACACACACACACACACAGTGACATACACTGATACACACACACACAGTGACACATGCATGGACACTGACCCACACACACGCACAGTGACACACTGACACACACACACTGTGATACCCACAGTGACACACACTGACACACGCACACAGTGACACATGCTGAGACACACACAAAGTGACACACACTGACACACACATGGACACTGACCCTCACAGACACTGATACACACAAACTCACACCAGCTTCCTCATTGGTTGAAGTGTCTGTCACTTTCGGATTTGCTCTGGGGGCGGGGCCGTTAGCTGCTGGTGTTCTGAATGGTTGACACGGCTGTCAGTCAGAAAGATCGACCTCTGATTGGCTCATCCGCTGTCAGTCAAATTGCGCAGAACAGTCATTGGTGGATTTGGCTGTCAGGAAGTGAGCGGCAAATCTGATTGGCTCATTCGGGCAGTAGACAATCTGGTCTCTGATTGGCTGAGGCGGTCAGTTAGCAATCCAGTCTCTGATTTGCTGAGGCGGTGATTTAGTGATCCCGCTCTGTGATTGGCTGAGGCAGTGATTTAGTGATCCTGCTCTGTGAATGGCTGTCAGTCAGTTTTGTTTCTTCATGAATTGAATAATTGATGTGAGCGGATATTTCACCGCGATCCTGATCTGCTCCCTGAACTTGGATTGAGTCACCGCGTAAATAAATGTGTTCGTGCAGCAATTTAAATCCAGCAGCATCAATCCGACGTTTTGAAATGTGGATTCAGGAAGAGTGAGGGAAATTAATCCTTTCACTTTCGAATAGATAAAAAATATAACAAACACGGCCCAGAGGAGAATGAAAGCTCCGGAAATGCTGAAGAGTAAAATCATTGACTTCCTTCTGCTCTCCATCTCGGGGTCTCTGCGATTCTCTCCATGACTCTGAGCCCTCAGTCCCTTCCGGACTCGACTGGTCACCAAAATGTGTCTGACTGTCAGAGCGTTAATCACCAGGATTAAACCGAATGGGAGCAATGGAGTTAAAACCGCATCAAACCAGGAAAATCCAAACCACCCAGGATCAGTCCAATAGCTTGTCTTTGTCCAACAGCCCCACTGGACATTGTCAATTATCCACTGAGGTTCCAGTGTAAAGTACGCGGGAATGTTTTTCACAGAGAGCAGGATGCCGGCTGTTGCCAGAACCACAGCCGCAGTTTTCCCGGTGCAATATTTAGTTTTCAGTTTCTGGCAGCGAATGGCCACAAATCGATCAAAGGAGAAAGTGAGGGTGAACCAGACTGAACAGTCTGTGGCTGCAGGCAGCAGGACAGTGTGAACACGACACATAGGGGTGAGGGACAGGAAACTCAGCGGGAAATAATAAACATTTATCCTGCTGAGAATGGGGTTAATGATGATGAAGAGCAGATCCGCCGCTGCCATGGCCACCAGGTAGCGAGTGGTGCAGGTGGAGAGGCCACACTTTCCCCGACTCAGGATCACAATTCCCAGTAAATTAACTGTCAGTGAAAAAGGGACAAGAGGCGGGAAATGAGTGAGTGAACATTCTCCATGTGTGAACCGACAGTAAGGAGAGGATTTCAGCATCAATCCAATGGGATTCCCGCGGTGGCGGTGTTGTTGGAGGAGTTGTGTTAGAGATTAACATTGCAGATTGGAAAGTAGCCAATGTAACACCGCTGGTTAAGTCGGGACTGGGGGACAGGAAGTTGTGAATTATACATCTCTCACTTTGATGGAGCAAATCTGCAAATTCTGATCATTCAAATATTTCAGAGAGATTGCATTTCTCATCTGATCTGTTTTACAGGATTAATTCAGACTGGACGGGAATCCTAATTAGACCCAAAGTGGACAGAGATAGAATCTGCATTCCCTTCCTGCACCCAATTATCAGAGCCCACCCCGGATTTATCACGTCTCTGGACTGTACAGCTGGTGGAGTTGGAAGTCAATTCAGGATTTTTCTGTTTAACTTCCCCTCTCCAAATTTCCTCCCCATTCTGACTCTCCCCCGCAGCTTTTCTGCTTCTAATTTACAGATTATATCGTCTGTCTGTCTCTTTTTTTCCTTTCTGCTCTCCCTCTTTCTTTGCCTTCTCCTTTGCTTCCCTATCTTTCTCTTCCTAATCTCTTCTTCTCTCCGAACAGCTTTATTCCCCTCTATCTGGATTTCTCTCTTATCCAGTGCGTTTCCATTCTTCATTCTCATTATAACTTTACCCCAATCTCCCTATCGCTCTCTAATTGTTCTCTCACTCCTCCTGTTTCTCCCCATATCTCTCTATCTCACCCCAGTATTGCTCTCTCCATCTCGCTTTCTTCCCATTCCTGTTCACCTCCCTCCAGAATCTCTCCCACTCCCGTTCCAGCTTTCTTTGTGGGGATTTTAAGCACAGCATGATCCCATGGACAGCAGTGTGACCATACCCAGAGAGGACAAAGTGGGTTCGGGGTGGGGCGGGGGGGGGAGAGACATTTCATCCCCCTATCCTCGTGCTTGATGTAATCCTTCACCCAGCGCCATGTGAATTCTGAGTTTGGAACATATCCCCTCAGTGACAGAAAGAGCTAAACTCCCCTCTTTAAGCTGGGGTCAAGCTGTGTCCATTCCTTTGGTAGACTTATTAAAATGAAACTCCCAGTAGTTATGTATTACAAAATTAATCGATCTATTGATTGATTTCTGTAAATAAGGAATCTCAGGGCTCTGACTGAGGCTATTCTCCAGAGACAGGGAGCTGGGCACTGACTCCTAACTGGAGACCCCCAGATAAGGTGGTTCTTCCCACCCCCTCACAGCAATATGATTTGTGATTGTTGGCAATGTGGCTCAGAAATATTGCATCGCTCCTTTCAACACAGTGCACATGAAAGAGAGGGAAAGAAGCAGAGATATGGACAGAAATACGAAGTTAGAAGGAGGGATGGAGTAAGAGGTGGTGGGTGTGTTTGCAAAGACCTGGCCCAAGATGAGAACATCCATCTTTACAATGAGAGAGAGCGATAGTGGCTGAAGGAGAAAAGAGAAGGAGGGAGTGGAGCAGAGACAGAGGGAGGCCCGAGGGGAGTGGAAGGTCAAAGCAGAGGTAGTGATGGAGGTATCATAGAATCCTAGAAACCCTACAGTGCAGAAAGAGGCCATTCGGCCCATCGAGTCTGTACCGACCGCAATCCCACCCAGGCCCTACCCCCATATCCCTACATATTTACCCACTAATCCCTCTAACCTGCACATCTCAGGACACTAAGGGGCAATATTAGCATGGCCAATCAACCTAACCCGCACATCTTTGGACTGTGGGAGGAAACCGGAGCACCCGGAGGAAACCCACGCAGACACGAGGAGAATGTGCAAACTCCACACAGACAGCGACCCGAGCTGGGAATCGAACCCGGGTCCCTGGAGCTGTGAAGCAGCAGTGCTAACCACTGTGCTACCACATTTGAGAAAGAGAGACAGGATGTGAGAGTCTCCAGTGTGTGGTCACGAGCTGCAGCTCCACTCAAACCCTGTCAGATAGTCTGGGAGGATTTGAAAACTGTCCTGAAGAAATCAGCAGCCGCTTCCCAAACTGACAGAGGGAGTTGAGCGGTTTCTAGAGACTGAGAGGGGACAGGGGGTGGGCAGGATGGAGCAGGGCTTGCATTTTAATTCACGTTTAGAAGATTATCTCTGTGGAAATCTGTCTCTCTCCATTTCAATGTCTCTGTCTGATTGGAAGAAATGGAGGGAAGGAAAGCGTGAGAGAGAATGAGGAGAACCAAGAATGAGAGGTTATAGAATAATTGAATCATACAGTGCAGAAGAGGCCCTTCGGCCCATCGAGTCTGGACTGTCACATTAGAAGTACCTGAAATCCCACCAAACCCCATCTGTCAGCACTTGGCCTCTGTGTTAAGATGTGGTAAGTGCTCATCCAGATACTTTTTAAAGGATGTGAACAACCCACCTCCACCACCCTCCCAGCAGCGCATTCCAGACCGTCATCACCCTCTGGGTAAAAAATTATTTACTCACATACCCCCCCCCCCCCCCGCCCACAGAAAAAAAACTCCTTACCCCCACCCCACCCCCACAGAGGGAAGGGCTGTGTCTGATTTGATTAGTTTCACAGTGCAGCTGCTGTGGGATCTTGCTGTGCATGCACTGTCCTGGGCCCTTTGCCTGCCTTGTAACAATGATCATCCTCTTTGAAAATAGCTCACTGACTGCACAGAAGGTTCCAAGGCCTTGAATATAAAAAAGCTTAAGCTTGAAAAATGGTACTGAAGGAGTTCATGATCACTTTCTGCAGAGGAGTGATGGGACATTCAGCCAAAGTCAGATTGCTGCCTGTGCGATCTTATTGTGCGACAAATATTCCAGCCTAGAGTTTGTACGTTAAAACAAGAAACACACACACAGAAAACAATTATCATAAACTCTGAACTGAATTTTGAAACTGCCTCTGTGCACAAGTTACATCAGAAATCTCTAAATTAACAGCAGTGAGGTCAGATTAACAATTCATCTCATCATTGTAAATAATTATTGATGGCCTGGAATGAAAGTTCTTGAACTTGAGGCGGTTATAATTGTGGAATAAAAAATGTGTCTGAGGCAGAGAGATAAATGTGAGGGTGAAATGAAATGCACAGGGTTCTATTTGAATACAGTTTGCTGTGGTGGTGTTTGTCGGAGCTCTCGCTCTATGTCTGGTGTGGGAAGCTGAGTTTGTGAATTGTGGTCCTTTAAAAAGCTGGTTTTGTGTCCCTGTAAAGTTGGTCTTGTGTCAATGCTTGGAGGCTTAAAATGCAGGTACAGACAGAGTACACAGACTGCAAGATTGGTAGCAAAGACCAAGTATCAAAGTTGCCGTCGTAACAGGCTTTGCAGGTTTTTGAATTTTGAGTTCAGCCGAGCAGTCCAAAGAAGACACTCAGTTACCAGGAAGCTGTCAAATGTTAATTTATTGTTGTGGACAAGATCAGATCAATCCTGGTGCAGTAGAATTCATACGTAATCACAGTTATTAAAACGGGCGATCAACTGCCTGCCTGCAGTTCAACTGAAGGGCTGCCACCTCTCAAAGCCATGAGAGGGAAAGAGCCGCTCTCTCGAGCTTTGAATATCACTTAATAGACCACTCCATCAATCGATCTGAATCAGAAATAACTTGCAGGCAGCGGAATAGAAAGACGAACGCCAAAGCTTTTCCAAAGCCACAAAATCTAGTTGTTTACATTTGTGCGAGTGAATAAATTGTGTTCTATTTTTTCTGTCGATGAATGTCCTTGAATTTATTTAAATAGCATTCCAATAGAATCTTACTTGAATCACAATGCTACTTCTTTAACTAAAGTTGCCTGTTGGGTAAATAATTAAACTGTTAATTGTTCACTCCAAGTGAGTGTCAGATATTTCTGTTAGTTAACCATTAAATGCTAATGAAGACCAGTTCACACCTTCCCACACACTTATCACAGGTCACAAAGCAAGGTATTCCTCTTTGGGGAATTTGGCGTGGCTTGTTAAAAGGGCATCAACCTCTGTCTCATGACACTGTCTCTCTATCTGTGTCTCTGTATCTCCATTGTGTGGCTTGTGAGAGAGGAAGTGAGATAGTGGGGAGACAGGCTGAGGAAGGACTGATGTTACAGAATGTGGGAGTGAGAGAGAAAAGGGAGGATCAGGTTAAACAGCGGGAGAGATAGCTGAACATTGTGGAGTTAGGATGGAGGGAAAATGTCACAGGATTTGGGGGTAGAGGGTTTCCTGTGTGCAGTAACTGCTGATGTCCCTGTCACATCTTTCCAGAAGGTGTGATGTTCAAACACTCCAGTCCTGAGACAGTCTGTTTTGAAATGTATCCTGAGGAAATTAACAGTTTCTTCCCGATTGAGGTTTTAGCCACTTGCTGACTGGGCTGGGCAGTGTAGAAACATTGCTACTCATGGGATCCTGCTATGCATCAATGACCTGCAGAATATACAGAACTGCAAATGGTAACCACACAACTTAAAAGGCAAATTAGCTCAGTGATGATAAAGCACATGGGAGGGTGGAGGGGATAAAAATCAAACCCCTGGCCTTGGTAAAGGCTTGTTCTCAATCCCTGTGTCCTGTTTGCGTTTTTAGACAGGGTGGTGCGATTTGGAGGATTTATTATCTTTTGAGGGGAGTGTGTAGCGCAGGGGGTTCAATATCTCTACCTCTGTCATACAACTTTCCCTCTCTCTCTCCAAACATTTGCTTCAATGTTGCATCTTGTAGTTAATGTAAAATAATTTCCCATTGTGATTTGCGTTTTACATTGTTTTGGGGTGCATGAGGGGTGTGCGGACAGGACAGATGGTGGGGGACAGTTGTTCTCTTTTCCCCTCTCGCCCTTTCCATCCGTGTGTGGGATATTTTGGGGCAGGAAAGGACAGTTCTGTTTCACTGGGGTTGGGAGATTCCTGTTCTTTGTCCGCAAGGTTTATTGCATCCTTTGGGACTAGGCTTCAATTGAAGGCCTAATCTCAGGGCCCTCAGGATGCCTTTTCCATTCACTTCATTCCATACAGTTCTGTGATAAATTTATGAGATCAATCGCTAAATAAAACTGTAGCAGCCACGTGAATTCATTCCACTCAGGATGCAATTGTCGGTTTTCCAACTCTCTCACCCAACGTCCTCGTTAGATTGTGTATTCAGTGAGGGAGAGAAAGAGGAAGGTGTAAGAGAGTGAGAAGCCCAAGAGGAAGGGAGAGGTGAGAAGATAAATTGTCGGGTAGAGGGGCGGTGAGGAGAGAGGGCCTGATTAGGGGGTCATAGAAATCATAGAAACCCGACAGTGCAGAAGGAGGCCATTCGGCCCATCGAGTCTGCACCGACCACAATCCCACCCAGGCTCTACCCCCACAGATTTACCTGCTAATCCCCCTAACCTACGCATCTCAGGACTCTAAGGGACAATTTTTAACATGGCCAATCAACCTAACCCGCACATCTTTGGACTGTGGGAAGAAACCGGAGCACCCGGAGAAAACCCACGCAGACACGAGGAGAATGTGCAAACTCCACACAGACAGTGACCCGAGCCGGGAATCGAACCCAGGACCCTGGAGTTATGAAGCAGCATTGCTAGCCACTGTGCTACCGTGCCGCCCCTCCACTGTCCTACACTGCTTCATTCTAGGTGAGCCCCCCAGTCATTGAAACATATAACCTAGAAGCATGAGTAGGAGCCTGCTCCGCCATTCATTTTTATTGTGTTTGATCATCAAATTTAACAACTTGATTCACTCTTACCCCATATCCTTATCTCCCTTTAGCCCCGAGAGCTATATCTAATTTATTTTTGAAATCACAGAACGACTGTGAATTCAACACATTCACCACCCTCTGACTGAAGAAATTTCTCCTCCCCTCAGTTCTAAAAAGGTTTGCTATTCAGATCAAACTAAGACAGATAGTCGTGGACTCCCCACCATTGGTAACATGCTTTCTGAATCGACCCGTTCGAATCCTTTTTGAATTTTATAAGTTTCTATGAGATCCCCTCTCACTATTCTGAATGCATTTGCCTTAACAACATTCGGTGGTAATGAATTCCACACATTCACCACCCTCTGACTGAATAAACTTCTCCTCATCTCAGCTCCAAAAGGTTTGTCCCGAATCCTAAAACTATGACCCGAGTTCTCGACTCCCCCACCATTGGTAAACATTCTTTCTGAATCGACCCTGCCTCATTCTGTTAGAATTTAATACTTTTCTATGAGATCCCCTCTCACTGTACAAATTTCCATTGAATATAATCCTAAACAATCTAATCTCTCCTCATATGACGGACCTGTCATCCCAGGAATCAGCCTGGTAAACCGTCGCTGTACTTCCTCTATAGCAAGGACATCCTTCCTCAGAGAAGGACAATAAAACTGTACAAAAATCTCCAGGTGTGGCCTCAGCAATGCTTTATTAATTGCAGAAAATCATCCCTATACCTAAATAGGAATCATCTCCGTATGAAAGCTTACAGACCATTTAGCTCCATTCCTGCCTGCTGTACCTGCCTGGTTCCCTGCAGTGAATGATGCACGAGGAGACCAAGGTTTTGATTAGAATCCACCTCCCTCAATTTACACCCATTCAATAATAACTTGTCTTCCTGATATTCCTGCCGGAGTCGATATCCTCACAGTGATCCACATTAAACTGCATCTGCCATGCGTATGACCACACCCTCAGCCTGTCCAAATCACGCTGGATATTCTCTGCATCCTCCTCAGAGTTCACCCTCCCAGCCAGCTTTGTACCATCTGAAAATTTGGAGATTGTATTCAGTAACCTTTCTGGAAGACTAAATAAACCACATCCACTGGCTCCCCTCCGTCAACTCTACTAGTTCCACCCTCAAATAATTCCAGGATATTCCAATCATGATTTCCCTTTAGTATTTCCATGCTGACTTTGTCTGATTATGGCACTGCCTTCCAAATGCCGAGTTATCAAATCCTTGAAATTTGACTCTTGCAACTTCCCCAGCACCGACGTTAGGCTCACTGGTCTATAGTTCACTGTTTTCTCTCTGCAGTCCTGTCTGAATACCGGGCTTGCATTAGCTACCCTCCAATCTTTGGAACCAGCCCAGAGTCCATTAAAATTGGAAAATAATCACTCTTGGACCTGCTATTCCCAGGAAGACTTCCTGAAGTACTCTGGGATGAAGATTATCAGGATCTGGAGATTTAACCACTTTCAATCCCATCATTGTCCCCAAAACCATTTCTCTACGAATTCAAATGTCCTTCAGCTTCTCTCTGAAACTTGTTCCTCTCAGAACATTTGGGATATTATTCATGTCTTCCTTTCTGACGATCGAAGCAATGGACAATTTAATTCCTCAGCTATTACTTTGTTCCCCGTTATGGAATCTCCCATTTCTGACTGCAAAGTCCTAGTTTGTCAATCTGTTTCTCTTTACATACCAATAGATTCTTTTTGAAGTCAGTTGTCATGTTCCATGGTAGATTACTTTCATACTCTATTTTTCTTTCCTTCATCAATCCCTTGCTCCTCCCAAAAGGTTGGATTTGTAAACAGTGACTGTGTTACTGAGGGTGAATCTGTGATTATGTGTTTTATCTTTTCACTAAGTAACGGCACGGTAGCACACTGGTTAGCACTGCTGCTTCACAGCTCCAGGGTCCCGGGTTCGATTCCTGGCTCGGGTCGCTGTCTGTTTGGAGTTTGCATATTCTCCTCGTGTCTGCGTGGGTTTCCTCCGGGTGCTCCGGTTTCCTCCCAAAGTCCAAAGATGTGAGGTTTGGGTTGATTGGCCAGGTTAAAAATAATTCCCCTTCGAGTCCTGAGACGTGTCGGTTAGGGGGATTCGCAGGTAAAATATGTGGGGATAGGGCCTGCGTGGGATTATGTTCGGTGCAGACTCGATGGGCCGAATGGTTATCCTTCTGCACTGTAGGATTTCTATGAATTGTGTTTTAAATCTGGCTCCTCCCACATTGCAGTGTGATTGTGGGATCTTGCTGTGCAGGATGACCAGCACAATTTCTGAAATGAAACAGGAACATTTTATTTTCCTCTGAAACCCTCTAATCCTCCAGCTGCTCACCTTCGTCTACACACCTTGGACATTGACCCCTCTGCCCAGGGGAAGAAGTTTCTTCTTAACTATCCTATCTTTGTCCCTCATAATTTTGAACACCTCAATGATGTCCACGCTCCGCCGTAAAAGTTCTGTGGAAAGCAACCCCAGCCTAACCAGCCTGTCCTCACTGCAGAAACACCCCTGCCCAGGCAACATCCTGGTGAATCACCTTTGCGTTCCTTCCAGAGCAATCACATCCTCCGTCTAGTGAGGCCACCAGAACTCCTCACAGCCCTCGAGCTGAAGACAAATGAGTGTTTCATACATCTCCATCATGACCTCCCTGCTCCTATCTTCGATACATCAGCGAAGAAATAAAATTGTCATGCCTGCCTTCTTAAGCAGCTGATCATCAGAATTGACCCACTGAAATGGAAAACAATAGAAGGTTTATGATTTTTCTTGAGTTTAAACAGAAATTAAATTTCGAAAAATCCAAAGAGCAGTTGTCCAGTCACAACCTCAACATAAAAAAATAAATTAACTCACTTCAAAAGAGTAAAAAAATGTAAAGTGACACAGGCTGTGATAAAGAGCATTCAGCACATGTTCCAAAATTAAGAACAAAGAACAATACAGCACAGGAACAGGCCATTCGGCCCATCAATTCTGCACCGACCACAATCCCACCCAGGCCCTACTCCCATATCCCCACATATTTACCCGCTAATCCCTCTAACCTATGCATCTCAGGACACTAAGGGGCAATTTTAGCATGGCCAATCAACCGAACCCGCACATCATGGAATCAAGAAGCAAAGTTATAGTTCCAAAATTTACCAACCAATCCAAACTCAGAATGAGGATGAGCAGAGTGGAAGAATACAACTCAACAGAATAACACATTAATAATAAATTATAAACTTGCAAATTGGGTATTGGAATTGTAAATTAATTTCACCACAGCTCAGTGTCAGGTTCTTCATTCTGATCAGAACAATATGTTTCCCAATCACTCTATAGAAATCAAGTATCTGAATGTTTTCGAGGAGTTCAGGGCTTCAGGTGATCAGAATCACAAATCGCTTAAAGAAGCAACACAGTTCAGATATAACCATGACAATGTGGAAAAGAAAACATTGAGTTCATTTATAGATTAATAGAAATGCGAGAAAATCAAAACATTTTTGAAATACAAATCACAGCTTATTGCCCCTCTGTTATTGGATTGTTTAAATATCAGGAACTAGCTGAAACCTGTTTCTTTTCAATACATAACCGAGTTACCGAGGCATTTCACATCACACACTGATCACCAAACATCATTAGAACAAAGCCAATCGCTTCCTATTTCCGAGCGATTCCAAAGATTAAACACAGAGACAGCTCCATGGAATGGAGATCTCACTCACCCAATAAAAAATATATATAATTGAAATTAAACCAACTTATTTCATTCCAGTACCTTTTTACAAACACAATACAATTCGACTCGGATAGATAGTGCCAGAAATAGATGAATACTTAAATCAGGTATACCACTCTGGTGAACAACAAGACACAAAGAGTATAATTCCACACTGACAACTACATCCGGCAATACTTGTTAACTTGTGTCAGTTATTCCACTCTGGTTACTGATCCACAATCAAAGGTTAATTTTATTCTTACTCCCACTAAATTTTATTTCAGGATGATCGTTGTTACTGAAATCCAATCTAACATTACACAAGATTCCACTCAATACAATAACTTCATTGATTCCTGAGCCTATGAATTACGTGCAGAATTAGTTGTGTCAGTTGATGAAAAGGATTAAAACCACAGAGATATTTCAAGTAATTTGATTTGAGTGAATTACATCTTTCACCTGGTCTCTGTATAACAGTGACAATGAGATCAGCATGGACCATTTTCACTCAGAGTTTAAAATCAGAGAGCCGCTCACACACAGGTTTACACAACCTCAATGTTTAAATTCACTCAACAGGAACGCCAATAATGGCAATGATTGGGTAGAATATCTTCTCAGCCATGAGGATTGGATCATCCATCTTCAGTGTGAAGTGATGTGTCCCTTCGAGCTGCTGGCAGTCTCTCTGCCTTATACTCTGAGGTGACCTATTCCCAAAGCCTTTAATATATAGACTGCAGAATCACCTCAGGGACGCTGAGGTCGCAACATGATTTTTAAAAAAATATTTGAACAAACAGATTACGACACTGAGTTCAGTGATGGATAATTATCTTTAGATAAAGTTAACTCTTTCTAAACAATGAATTCTGTAGATCACATTTATCATCTAATAACAAGTGGAAAGATGCTGTCCACTCAAACACCATCAGTCCGATCTCTCGATCTCACATTGTTTCGGTGATATCTGTCACTGGACTGTGACGTATCAGTACTGAAGTTTCAAATGTCACCGTATCTCTCCCTGTGTGGTATTTAACTGTGGACATTCAGTGATGTGAATTAAGTGGGTTCTGGGTGAACATAGATTGTAAAATGATGTTAACCAATAATCTGGAACTATTTAACCTCAGACCCTCAGAGCCTGCAGCAGATACAAACACATCATCTCTTAGATCAGTAAATATGCAGATTTAACTGTGACAAAAAAATGCACAGACACCAACTGATACAGGCCCCACATCTGATACACAACCTTATGGGGGCAGAGAAATGGGTCCAGATGTGGAGAGAGAGACAGAGAGAGAGAGACAGGAACTGCGAATGTGGAAGGGATTGTGTGGAAGCAGATATTGTGAGAGGAATGGTGTTCATAATAGTAACTTAAACTCAGAGGAAGACAGCTCCATCGTAATGGACCTGGTGCTGTGTTCACATTAAATAGATCAGCTGGGGTATTGTGTCCTGTTCAGGGTCACACACTTTAGACAAGATGTGATGACATTGGCAAGAGAAATGGAGGAGAAGGTCCAACAGGAAAGAGGGAACTGTGGTGAGAGAGAGGCAGACAAATGGGTGGAGAGAGT
This sequence comes from Mustelus asterias, assembly GCF_964213995.1. Lineage (NCBI taxonomy): Eukaryota > Metazoa > Chordata > Chondrichthyes > Carcharhiniformes > Triakidae > Mustelus > Mustelus asterias. The sequence goes on from NW_027590127.1 coordinate 1,578,258, forward strand.
GATGGATACAGAGTCGGTAAGAGGTCGAGGAAGACAAATGAGGTGAGTGGGAGATGCAATGCGAATTAGAGAGAGAGGGGGGTGCGTGTGGACTGAGAGAGTGAGAGACACAGAAGAGAGATGGGCTGAGGGGGATAATTGGGTGGGGTGAGAGAGACAGAAGTGGGGTCAGATAAAGAGAAAGGGTGAGAGGTGGGGAGAGAAGGATGAGTGATATGAAATGGCCTGAGAGAAGCTGTGTTGTGGGGAAGAGGGAGGGAGTGATTGGAAGTGTGAGTTTGTGAGAGGAAAGTGTGAGGGAGGGAGTGAATGTTACAGAGGGATTGTGTGAAAGAGTGCGTGAGAAGTGTGAGTGTGCAAGCGTGTGAGCGTGCAAGTGTGTGAGTTTGCATGTGTGTTTTTCTGTGTGTCGGTGCATGCACTCTCTCAGTCCACACGCACCCCTCTCTCTCTCTGATTCGCATTGCATCTCCCACTCACCTCATTTGTCTTCCTCGACCTCTTACCCACTCTGTATCCATCACACTCTCCACCCATTTGTCTGCCTCTCTCTCACCACAGTTCCCTATTTCCTGTTGGAACTTCTCCTCCATTTCTCTTGCCAATGTCATCACATCTTGTCTAAAGTGTGGGAGTGTGTGAGGGTGACACATGGAGGCAGAGGGCGTGCGGATTGTGTCAGGTCTGAGAGTGCTTGATAGTGTCTGTGGTCGTGGGTGTTTTTGTCATGGAAGATTGAAGATTAGAGTGTGCCTGTCTGTGAGCGTGTCCACGAGAGACAGCTTGTGATTGTGCGCATGTATGTTAGTGTGTGTACCAGAGAATGTGAGTGTGTGTTTGTGTGAGAGTGTATGAGAGAGTGTGTGTTTGGGGCAGTGAGTATATACGAATTCCTGAATGTGCATTTGAGAGGGAGTGCGAGTGATGTGAGAGTGTGAGTTTGTGTAAGTGTCTGTGAGAGAGAAAGTGCGTGTGTGTGTGTGTGTGTGTGTGTGTGTGTGTGTGTGTGTGTGTGTGTGTGTAATATTGTATAAATGTGTGTGCGGGAGAGTGTACATGTGTGAGTGTGCGTGAGTTGGTGAGGGTGTGTGTGTGTGTGTACGCGAGTTGGTGAGGGTGTGTGTGTGTGTGTGTGTACGCGAGTTGGGGAGGGTGTGTGTAAGTGCACGCGAGTTGGTGAGAGTGTGTGCGTGAGTGTACGCGAGTTGGTGAGGGTGTGTGCGTGAGTGTACGCGGGTTGGTGAGGGTGTGTGCATGAGTGTGCGTGAGTAGGTGAGGGTGTGTGTAAGTGCATGTGAGTTGGTGAGGATGTGTGTGAGTGTACGCGAGTTGGTGACCATGTGTGCTTGAGTGTACGTGAGTTGGTGAGGGTGTGGGCATGAGTGTACGCGAGTTGGTGATGGTGTGTGTGTGAGCGTACGTGAGTTGGTGAGGGTGTGTGCGTGAGTGTACGCGGGTTGGTGAGGGTGTGTGTGTGTGTGAGTGTACGTGAGTTGGTGAGGGTCTGCGTGTGAGTGTACGCGAGTTGGGGAGGGTGTGTGCATGAGTGTGAATGAGTTGATGAGGGTGTGTGTAAGTGCACGCGAGTTGGTGAGGGTGTGTGCATGAGTGTACATGTGTGAGTGTGCGTGAGTTGGTGAGGGTGTGTGTGTGTGTACGCGAGTTGGTGAGGGTGTGTGTAAGTGCACGCGAGTTGGTGAGAGTGTGTGCGTGAGTGTACGTGAGTTGGTGAGGGTGTGTGCCTGAGTGTACGCGAGTTGGTGAGGGTGTGTGCATGAGTGTGAATGAGTTGGGGAGGGTGTGTGTAATTGCACGTGAGTTGGTGAGGATGTGTGTGAGTGTACGCGAGTTGGTGACCGTGTGTGCGTGAGTGTACGTGAGTTGGTGAGGGTGTGTGGATGAGTGTACGTGAGTTGGTGAGGGTGTGTGTGTGAGTGTACGCGAGTTGGTGAGGGTCTGTGCATGAGTGTGCGTGAGTTGGTGAGGGTGTGCGTAGGTGTACGCAAGATGGTGATGTTGTGTGTGAGTTTACGTGAGTTGGTGAGGGTGTGTGTGTGAGTGTACGCGAGTTAGTGAGGGTGTCTGCGTGAGTGTACGCGAGTTGTTGAGGGTGTGTGTGTGAGTGTACGTGAGTTGGTGAGGGTGTGTGTGTGAGTGTACGTGAGTTGGTGAGGGTGTGTGTGTGACTGCACGTGAGTTGGTGAGGACGTGTGTGAGTATACGTGAGTTGGTGAGGGTGTGTGTGTCAGTGTACGCGAGTTGGTGAGGGTGTCATTGTGTGTGTACTCAAGTTGGTCAGGTTGTGTGTGTGAGTGTACACAAGCTGGTTAGGGTGTGTATCTGAGTGTACACAATTTGCTGAGTGTATGTGAGTGAGTGTACGCGAGTTGGTGAGGGTGTGTGCGTAAGTGTATGTGATTTGGTGGGAGTCTGTGTGTGAGAGTACGCGAGTTGGCGAGGGTGTGTTTATGAGTTTATGTGAGTTGGTGAGGTTGTGTGTGTGAGTCTACGTGAGTTGGTAAGGGTGTGTGTGTGTGTGAGTGGACGTGAATTGGTGAGGGTGTTTGTGTGCATGTAGATGAGTTGCTGAAGGTGTGTGTGTGAGTGTACGCGAGTTGGTGAGGGTGTGTATGTGAGTGTATGTGAGTTGGTGAGGGTGAGCATGATTGTACATGAGTTGATGAGGGTGTGTGTGTCTACGCAAGTTGCTGAAGGTGTGTGTGAGCGTAAGTGAGTGGGTGAGGGTGTGTGAGGGTAGGAGAGTTGCTGTGGGTGTGTTTGTGAGTGTACTTGTGTGTGTGTGTTTGAGAGTGAGTGTACGCCAGTTGGTGAGGGTGTGTGTAAGTGTACGCGAGTTGATGAGGATATGTGTGTGAGTGTACGCGAGTTGGTGAAGGTGTGTATCAGTGTACGTGAGTTGGTAAGGGTGTGTGTCTGTGAGGGTACGTGAGATGGTGAGGGCGTCTGTGTGTGTGTATGCGAGTAGGTGAGGGTGTGTGTGTGTGTACACGAGGTTGTGAGGGTGAGTGTACGTGAGTTGGTGTGCGTGTGTGTGTGTCCGTGTGTCTACTTGAGTTGGTTAGGTCTGTGTGTGAGTGTAAGTGAGATGGTGAGGGTGTGTGTGTGACAGTACGCGAGTTGTAGAGGGTGTGGTGAGGGTATGTGAGTTGGTGAGGATGTGTGCGTGAGTGTAAGCAAGTTGGTGAGGGTGTGTCTAAGTGTACGCCAGTTGGTGAGGGTGTGGTGAGGGTACGTGAGTTGGTGAGGATGTGTATCTGTGTACGTGAGTTGGTGAGGGAAAATGTGTGAGTGTACGTGAATTGGTGAGGGTGTGTGTGTGAGGGTACGCGCGTTGGTGAGGCTGTGTGTGAGGGTACGCGAGTTGGTGAGGGTGTGTGAGTGTACGCAAGTTGGTGAGGGGTGTGTGAGTGTACGTGAGTGGGTGAGGGTGTGTGAGTGTACGTGAGTTGGTGAAGGTGTGTGTGTGAGGGTACGTGAGTTGCTGTGGGTGTGTGTGTGTGTGTGTGTGTGTGGGTGTGTGTATACATGTGTGTACGTGAGTTGGTTAGGTCTGTGTGTGAGTGGAAGTGAGAGGGTGGGAGTGTTTGAGTGTACGTGAGTTGGTGAGAGTCTGTGTGTGAGTGTACATGAGTTGGTGAGAGTTTGTGTGTGAGTGTACGCGAGTTGGTGAGGGTGTGTGTGTGAGTGTACGCGAGTTGGTGAGGGTGTGTGTGAGTGTACGTGAGTGGGTGAGGTTGTGTGAGTGTACGTGAGTTGGGGAAGGTGTGTGTCTGTGAGGGTACGTGAGTTGCTGTGTGTGTGTGTGTGTGTGTGTACGTGTGTGTACGTGAGTTGGGTAGGTCTGTGTGTGAGTGTAAGTGAGATGGTGAGAGCGTTTGAGTGTACGTGAGTTGGTGAGAGTGTGTGTGTGAGTGTACATGAGTTGCTGAGGGTGTATGTTTGAGTGTACATGAGTTGGTGAGAGTGTGTGTGTGAGTGTACCCGTGTTGGTGAGTGTGTGTGTGTGAGTGTACGTGAGTTGGTGAGGGTGTGTGTGAATGTACGTAAGATGGTGAGGGTTTGTGTGTGAGTGTACACGGGTTTGGGAGGCTGTGTGTGAGTTTACGCGAGTTGGTGAGTGTGTGTGGGTGTGTACGCGAGATGGTGAGGGTGTGTGTGTGAGTCTACATGAATTGTTGAGGGTGTGTGTGAGTGTACGCGGCTTGGTGAGGGTGTGTGTGAGTGTATGCGATTTGGTGAGGTTGTGTGTGTGAGAGTACGCGAGTTGGTGAGGGTGTGTGTGTGTGTGTGTGTACATGAGTTGTTGAGGGTGTGTGTTTGAGTGTACATGAGTTGGTGAGGCTGTGTGTGAGGGTACGCGAGATGGTGAGGGTGTGTGGGTGAGTCTACATGAATTGTTGAGGGTGCGTGTGAGTGTACGCGAGTTGGTGAGGGTGTGTGTGAGTGTACACAACTTGGTGAGGGTGTGTGTGTGAGAGTACGCGAGTTGGTCAGGGTGTGTGAGTCTACACAAGTTGGTGTGGGTGTATGCTAGTGTACGTGAGTTCGTGAGGGTGTGTGTGAGAGAGGACGTGAGTTGGAGAGGGTGTGCGTGTGAGTGTACGCGGGTTGGTGAGGGTGTATGCTTGTGTCCTTGAGTTGGTGAGGGTGTGTGTGTGAGTGTACCTGTGTTGGTGAGGCTGTGTGTGAGGGTACGCGAGTTGGTGAGGTTCTGTGAGTGCACACAAGTTGGTGAGGGTGTGTGTGTGTCTGTGTTTGAGTGTGTGAGTGTACGCGAGTTTGTGAGGGTGTGTGTGTGTACGCAAGTTGGTGAGGGTGTGTGTGTGTGAGTGTACGCAATTTGGTGAGGGTGCGTGTGTGTGAGAATGTACACAAATTGGTGAGGGTGTGTGTGAGTGTACGCGAGTTGTTGAGGGCGTGCGTGAGGGTACGCAAGTTGGTGAGGGTGAGTGCGTGTACGCAAGTTGGTGAGGGTGTGAGCGTGTGTACGCGAGTTGGTGAGGGTGTGTGTGAGAGTACGTGAGATGGAGAGGGTGTGTGTGTGAGTGTACGCGGGTTGGTGAGGGTGTTATGCTAGTGTACGTGAGTTGGTGAGGTTGTGTGTGTGAGTGTACGTGAGTTGGTGAGGCTGTGTGTGAGGGTACGCGAGATGGTGAGGGTGTGTGGGTGAGTCTACATGAATTGTTGAGGTTGTGTGTGAGTGTCCGCGAGTTGGTCAGGATGTGTGAGTCTACACAAGTTGGTGCGAGTGTATGCTCGTGTACGTGAGTTGGTGATGTTGTGTGTGAGTGTACGTGAGTTGGTGAGGGTGTGTGTGAGAGAGTACGTGAGATGGAGAGGGTGTGTGTGTGAGTGTACGCGGGTTGGTGAGGTTGTATGCTAGTGTACGTGAGTTGGTGACGGTGTGTGTGTGAGTGTACGTGAGTTGTTGAGGGTGTTTTGTGTGAGTGTACATGAGTTGGTGAGGCTGTGTGTGAGGGTACGCGAGTTGGTGAGGTTGTGTGAGTGCACACAAGTTGGTGAGGGTGTGTGTGAGTGTACGTGAGTTGGTGAGGGTGTGTGTGTGAGGGAACGTGAGTTGCTGTGGGTGTGTGTGCGTGAGTGTACGCGAGTTTGTGAGGGAATGTGTGTGAGTGTACGCAGCTTGGTGAGGGTGTGTGTGTGTGAGTGTACGCAAGTTGCTGAGGGAATGTGTGTGAGTGTACGCGATTTGGTGAGGGTGCGTGTGTGTGTGAATGTACATGAGTTGTTGAGGGTGTGCGTGAGGGTACGCGAGTTGGTGAGGGTGTGTGAGTGTACACAAGTTGGTGAGGGTGTGTGTGAGTGTACGTGAGTTGGTGAGGGTGTGTGAGTTTATGCTAGTTGGTGAAGGTGTGTGTGTGAGGGAACGTGAGTTGCTGTGGGTGTATGTACATATGTGTACGTGAGTTGGTTAGGTCTGTGTGTGAGTCTAAGTGAGATGGTGAGAGTGTTTGAGTGTACGTGAGTTGGTGAGAGTCTGTGTATGAGTGTACATGAGTTGGTGAGGTTGTGTGCGTGAGTCTACGCGAGTTGGTGAGGGTATGTGTGTGAGTGTACGCACGTTTCTGAGGGGGTGTGTGAGTGTACGTGAGTGGGTGAGGGTGTGTGAGTTTACGTGAGTGAGTGAAGGTGTGTGTGTGAAGGTACGTGAGTTGCTGTGGGTGTGTGTGTGTACGTGAGTTGGTTAGGTCTGTGTGTGAGTGCAAGTGAGATGGTGAGGGCGTTTGAGTGTACGTGAGTTGTTGAGAGTGTGTGTGTGTGAGTGTAAATGAGTTGGTGAGGGTGTGTGTGTGAGTGTACATGAGTTGGTGAGAGTGTGTGTGTGAGTGTACGCGAGTTGGTGAGGGTGTGTGTGTGTATACGTGAGTTGGTGAGTGTGTGTGTGAATGTACGTAAGTTGGTGAGGGTTTGTGTGTGAGTGTACGCGGGTTTGGGAGGGTGTGTGTGAGTGAACGCGAGTTGGTGAGGTTGTGTGTGAGGATACGCGAGTTGGTGAGGGTGTATGAGTGTACGCAAGTTGGTGAGGGTGTGTGTGTGTGTACGTGAGTTGGTGAGGGTGTGTGCGTGTATGTGAGTTGGTGAAAGTGTGTGTGTGAGGGTACGTGTGTTGGTGTGGGTGTGTGTGTGAGTGTGTGTGCGTATGTGTGTGAGTGTACGTGAGTTGGTGCGGTTGTGTGTGGTGAGTGTACGTGAGTTGGTGAGGGTGTGTGTGTGTGAGTGTACGCCAGATGGTGAGGTTGTGTGTAAGTGTACGCGAGTTGGTGAGGCTGTGTGTGAGGGAACGTGAGTTTGTGAGGTTGTGTGAGTGCACACAAGTTGGTGAGGGTGTGTGTGTGTCTGTGTTTGAGTGTGTGAGTGTACGCGAGTTTGTGAGGGTGTGTGTGTATGCGAGTTGGTGAGGCTGTGTGTATACGCAATTTGGTGAGGGTGTGTGTGTGTGTGAGTGTACGCGAGTTTATGAGGGTGTGAGTGTGAGAGTACGCAAGTTGGTGAGGGTGTGTGTGTGTGTACGCGGGTTTGTGAGAGTGTGTGAGTGTACGTTGAGTTGTTGAGCGTGTGTGTGTGAGTCTACATGAATTGTTGAGGGTGTGTGTGAGTGTACGTGAGTTGGTGAGGGTGTGTGTGAGTGTACGCGAGTTGGTGAGGGTGTGTGCGTGAGTGTACGTGAGTTGGTGAGTGTGTGTGTGCGAGAGTACGCGAGTTGGCCAGGGTGTGTGAGTGTACACAAGTTGGTGAGGGTGTATGCTAGTGTACGTGAGTTGGTGAGGGTGTGTGTGAGTGTACGTGAGTTGGAGAGGGTGTGGGTGTGTGTGTACGTGGGTTGATGAGGGAAAGTGTGTGAGTGTCCGTCACTTGGTGAGAGTGTGTGTGTGTGAGGGTATGCGAGTTGGTGTTGGTGTGTGTGTGAGTGGACGCAATTTGGTGAGGGTCCGTGTGTGTGTGAATGTACACGAGTTGGTGAAGGTGTGTGTGAGTGCACGCGAGTTGGTGAGGGTGTTTAACTGTACGTGAGTTGGTGAGGGTGTGAGTGTGAGTGGACGTGAGTTGGTGAGGGTGTGTGTGCGTGCACGTGAGTTGGTGAGGGTTTGTGTGAGAGAACACGAGTTGGCCAGGGTGTGTGAGTGCACACATGTTGGAGAGGGTGTATGCTAGTGTACGTGAGTTGGTGAGGGTGTGCGTGAGGGTACGCGAGTTGGTGAGGGTGTGTGAGTGTATGCAAGTTGGTGAGGCTGTGTGAGTTTATGTTAGTTGGTGAAGGTGTGTGTGTGAGGGTACGTGAGTTGCTTTGTGTGTTTGTGTGTGTATATGTACATGTGTGTACGCGAGTTGGTGAGGGTGTGTGTGTGAGTGTACGCAAGTTTGTGAGGGTGTGTGTGAGTGTACGTGAGTGGGTGAGGGTGTGTGAGTTTACGTGAGTTAGTGAAGGTGTGTGTGTGAGGGTACGTGAGTTGCTGTGGATGTGTGTGTGTACGTGTGTGTACGTGAGTTGGTTAGGTCTGTGTGTGAGTGTAAGTGAGATGGTGAGGGCGTTTGAGTGTACGTGAGTTGGTGAGAGTGTGTGTGTGAGTGTAAATGAGTTGGTGAGGGTGTGTGTGTGAGTGTACATGAGTTGGTGAGAGTGTGTGTGTGTGAGTGTACGCGGGTTGGTGAGGGTGTGTGTGTGTGTGAGTGTACGTGAGTTGGTGAGGTTGTGTGTGAATGTACGTAAGTTGGTGAGGATTTGTGTGTGAGTGTACGTGAGTTGGTGAGGGTGTGTGTGAATGTACGTAAGTTGGTGAGGATTTGTGTGTGAGTGTACGCGGGTTTGGGTGGGTTTGTGTGAGTGTACGCGAGTTGGTGAGGGTGTGTGGGTGTGTACGCGAGATGGCGAGGGTGTGTGTGTGAGTCTACATGAATTGTTGAGGGTGTGTGTGAGTGTACGCGAGTTGGTGAGGGTGTGTGTGAGAGTACGCGATTTGGTGAGGGTGTGTGTGTGAGTGTACGTGAGTTGTTGAGGGTGTGTGTGAGAGTGTACATGAGTTGGTGAGGCTGTGGGTGAGGGTACGCGAGATGGTGAGGGTCTGTGGGTGATTCTACATGAATTGTTGCGTGTGTGTGTGAGTGTATGCGATTTGGTGAGGTTGTGTGTGAGGGTACGCGAGTTGGTGAGCGTGTGTGTGTGTGTACGTGAGTTGGTGAGGGTGTGTGAGTGTATGTGAGTTGGTGAAAGTGTGTGTGTGAGTGTACGTGTGTTGGTGTGGGTGTGTGTGTGAGTGTGTGTGCGTATGTGTGTGAGTGTACGTGAGTTGGTGCGGTTGTCTGTGGTGAGTGTACGCCAGATGGTGAGGTTGTGTGTAAGTGTACGCGAGTTGGGACGGCTGTGTGTGAGGGAACGTGAGTTGGTGAGGTTGTGTGTGAGGGAACGTGAGTTGGTGAGGGTGTGTGTGTGTCTGTGTTTTTGTGTGATTATGTACGCGAGTTTGTGAGGGTGTGTGTGTGTACGCGGGTTGGTGAGGGTGTGTGTGTGTGTGTGAGTGTAAGCGAGTTGTTGAGGGAATGTGTGTGACCGTACGTGAGTTGGTGAGGGTTTGTGTGAGAGAACACGAGTTGGCCAGGGTGCGTGAGTGCACACAGGATGGTGAAGGTGTATGCTAGTGTACGTGAGTTGGTGAGAGTGTGTGTGAGAGTACGCGATTTGGTGAGGGTGTGTGTGTGAGTGTACGTGAGTTGTTGAGGGCCTGTGTGTGAGTGTACATGAGTTGGTGAGGCTGTGTGTGAGGGTACGCGAGATGGTGAGGGTGTGTGGGTGAGTCTACATGAATTGTTGAGGGTGTGTGTGAGTGGACGCTAGTTGGTCAGGCTGTGTGAGTCTACACAAGCTGGTGCGAGTGGATTCTCGTGTACATGAGTTGGTAAGGGTGTGTGTGAGTGTACGCGTGTTGGTGAGGGTGTGTGTGAGTGTACGCAATTTGGTGAGGTGTGTGTTGTGACAGTACGCGAGTTGGTCAGGGTGTCTGAGTCTACACAAGTAGGTCTGGTTGAATGCAAGTGTACGTGAGTTGGTGAGGGTGTGTGTGAGTGTATGCGAGTTGGTGAGGGTGTGTGTGAGAGAGTACGTGAGATGGAGAGGGTGTGTGTGTGAGTGTGCGCGGGTTGGTGAGGGTGTATGCTAGTGTACGTGAGTTGGTGAGGGTGTGTGTGTGAGTGTACGTGTATTGTTGAGGGTGTGTGTGTGAGTGTACATGAGTTGGTGAGAGTGTATGTGTGAGTGTACGTGAGTTGTTGAGGGTGTGTGTGTGAGTGTACATGAGTTGGTGAGGCTGTGTGTGAGGGTACGCGAGATGGTGAGGGTGTGTGGGTGAGTCTACATGAATTGTTGAGGGTGTGTGTGAGTGTCCGCGAGTTGGTCAGGCTGTGTGAGTCTACACAAGTTGGTGCGAGTGGATTCTCGTGTACGTGAGTTGGTGAGGGTGTGTGTGAGTGTACGTGAGTTGGTGAGGGTATGTGTGGGAGAGTACGTGAGATGGAGAGGGTGTGTGTGTGAGTGTACGTGGGTTGGTGAGGGTGTATGCTAGTGTAAGTGAGTTGGTGAGGGTGCGTGTGTGAGTGTACGTGAGTTGTTGAGGGTGTGCGTGTGAGTGTACATGAGTTGGTGAGTCTGTGTGTGAGGGTACGCCAGTTGGTGAGGTTGTGAGAGTGCACACAAGTTGGTGAGGGTGTGTGTGTGTCTGTGTTTGAGTGTGTGAGTGTACGCGAGTTTGTGAGGGTGTGTGTACGCGAGTTGGTGAGGGAATGTGTGTGAGTGTACGTGACTTGGTGAGGGTGTGTGTGTGAGTGTACGTGAGTTTGTGAGGGAATGTGTGTGAGTGTACGCGAGTTGGTGAGGGTGTTTAACTGTACGTGAGTTGGTGAGGGTGTGAGTGTGAGTGTACGTGAGTTGGTGAGGGTGTGTGTGCGTGTACGTGAGTTGGTGAGGGTTTGTGTGAGAGAACACGAGTTGGCCAGGGTGTGTGAGTGCACACATGTTGGAGAGGGTGTATGCTAGTGTACGTGAGTTGGTGAGGGTGTGCGTGAGGGTACGCGAGTTGGTGAGGGTGTGTGAGTGTACGCATGTTGGTGAGGGTGTGTGTGAGTGTACGTGAGTTGGTGAGGGTGTGTGAGTTTATGTTAGTTGGTGAAGGTGTGTGTGTGAGGGTACGTGAGTTGCTTTGGGTGTTTGTGTGTGTGTATATGTACATGTGTGTACGTGAAATGGTTAGGTCTGTATGTGAGTTTAAGTGAGATGGTGAGAGTGTTTGAGTGTACGTGAGTTGGTGAGAGTCTGTGTATGAGTGTACATGAGTTGGTGAGGTTGTGTGTGTGAGTGTACATGAGTTGGTGAGAGTGTGTGTGTGAGTGTACGCGAGTTGGTGAGGGTGTGTGTGTGAGTGTACGCAAGTTTGTGAGGGGGTGTGTGAGTGTACGTGAGTGGGTGAGGGTGTGTGAGTTTACGTGAGTTAGTGAAGGTGTGTGTGTGAGGGTACGTGAGTTGCTGTGTGTGTGTACGTGTGTGTACCTGAGTTGGTTCGGTCTGTGTGTGAGTGTAAGTGAGATGTTGAGGGCGTTTGAGTGTACGTGAGTTGGTGAGAGTGTGTGTGTGAGTGTAAATGAGTTGGTGAGGGTGTGTGTGTGAGTGTACATGAGTTGGTGAGAGTGTGTGTGTGAGTGTACGCGAGTTGGTGAGGGTGTGTGTGTGTGAGTGTACGTGAGCTGGTGAGGGTGTGTGTGAATGTCCGTAAGTTGGTGAGGATTTGTGTGTGAGTGTACGCGGGTTTGGGAGGGTTTGTGTGAGTGTACGCGAGTTGGTGAGGGTGTGTGTGTGTGTGTACGTGAGATGGCGAGGGTGTGTGTGTGAGTCTACATGAATTGTTGAGGGTGTGTGTGAGTGTACGCGAGTTGGTGAGGGTGTGTGTGAGTGTACGCGATTTGGTGAGGTTGTGTGTGTGAGAGTACGCGAGTTGGTGAGGGTGTGTGTGTGAGTGTACGTGAGTTGTTGAGGGTGTGTGTGTGAGTGTACATGAGTTGGTGAGGCTGTGTGTGAGGGTACGCGAGATGGTAAGTGTGTGTGGGTGAGTCTACATGAATTGTTGAGGGTGTGTGTGAGTGTACGCGAGTTGGTGAGGGCGTGTGTGAGTGTACGCAATTTGGTGAGGTGTGTGTGTGTGTGAGAGTACACGAGTTGGTTAGGGTGTGTGAGTCTACAGAAGTTGGTCTGGGTGTATGCTAGTGTACGTGAGTTGGTGAGGGTGTGTGTGAGTGTAGGCGAGTTGGTGAGGGTATGTGTGAGAGAGTACGTGAGATGGAGAGGGTGTGTGTGTGAGTGTGCGCGGGTTGGTGAGGGTGTATGCTAGTGTACGTGAGTTGGTGAGGGTGTGTGTGTGAGTGTACGTATGTTTTTGAGGGTGTGTGTGTGAGTGTACATGGGTTGGTGAGAGTGTGTGTGTGAGTGTACGCGAGTTGGTGAGGGTGTGTGTGTGAGTGTACGCAAGTTTGTGAGGGTGTGTGTGAGTGTACGTGAGTGGGTGAGGGTGTGTGAGTTTACGTGAGTTAGTGAAGGTGTGTTTGTGAGGGTACGTGAGTTGCAGTGGGTGTGTGTGTGTACGAGTGTGTACGTGAGTTGGTTAGGTCTGTGTGTGAGTGTAAGTGAGATGGTGAGGGCGTTTGAGTGTACGTGAGTTGGTGAGATTGTGTGTGTGAGTGTAACTGAGTTGGTGAGGGTGTGTGTGTAAGTGTACATGAGTTGGTGAGAGTGTGTGTGAGTGTACGCGAGTTGGTGAGGGTGTGTGTGTGTGAGTGTACGTGAGTTGGTGAGGGTGTGTGTGAATGTACGTAAGTTGGTGAGGATTTGTGTGTGAGTGTGCGCGGGTTGGTGAGGGTGTATGCTAGTGTACGTGAGTTGGTGAGGGTGTGTGTGTGAGTGTACGTGTGTTGTTGAGGGTGTGTGTGTGAGTGTACATGAGTTGGTGAGACTATGTATGAGGGTTCGCGAGTTGGTGGGGTTGTGTAAGTGCACACAAGTTGGTGAGGGTGTGTGTGTGTCTGTGTTTGAGTGTGTGAGTGTACGCGAGTTTGTGAGGGTGTGTGTGTGTGTGTACGCGGGTTGGTGAGGGTGTGTGTGTGACCGTACTTGAGTTGCTGAGGATTTGTGTGAGAGAACACGAGTTGGCCAGGGTGTGTGAGTGCACACAGGTTGGTGAAGGTGTATGCTAGTGTACGTGAGTTGGTGAGATTGTGTGTGAGAGTACGCGATTTGGTGAGGGTGTGTGTCTGAGTGTACGTGAGTTGTTGAGGGTCTGTGTGTGAGTGTACATGAGTTGGTGAGGCTGTGTGTGAGGGTACGCGAGATGGTGAGGGTGTGTGGGTGAGTCTACATGAATTGTTGAGGGTGTGTGTGAGTGTACGTGAGTTGGTCAGGCTGTGTGAGTCTACACAAGCTGGTGCGTGTGGATTCTCGTGTACCTGAGTTGGTGAGGGTGTGTGTGAGTGTACGCGAGTTGGTGAGGGTGTGTGTGAGTGTACGCAATTTGCTGAGGTGTGTGTGTGTGAGAGTACGCGAGTTGGACAGGGTGTGTGAGTCTACACAAGTTGGTCTGGGTGTATGCTAGTGTACGTGAGTTGGTGAGGGTGTGTATGAGTGTACGCGAGTTGGTGAGGGTGTGTGTGAGAGAGTACGTGAGATGGAGCGGGTGTGTGTGTGTGTGCGCGGGTTGGTGACGGTGTATGCAAGTGTACGTGAGTTGGTGAGGGTGTTTGTGTGAGTGTACGTGTGTTGTTGAGGGTGCGTGTGTGAGTGTACATGAGTTGTTCAGAGTGTGTGTGTGAGTGTACGCGAGTTGGTGAGGGTGTGTGTGTGAGTGTACGTGAGTTGTTGAGGGTGTGTGTGTGAGTGTACATGAGTTGGTGAGGCTGTGTGTGAGGGTACGGGAGATGGTGAGGGTGTGTGGGTGAGTCTACATGAATTGTTGAGGGTGTGTGTGAGTGTACGCGAGTTGGTCAGGCTGTGTGAGTCTACACAAGTTGGTGCGAGTGGATTCTCGTGTACGTGAGTTGGTGAGGGTGTGTGTGAGTGTACGTGAGTTGGTGAGGGTATGTGTGGGAGAGTACGTGAGATGGAGAGGGTGTGTGTGTGAGTGTACGTGAGTTGTTGAGGGTGTGTGTGTGAGTGTACATGAGTTGGTGAGCTTGTGTGAGAGGGTACACGAGTTGGTGAGGTTGTTTGAGTGCACACAAGTTGGTGAGGGTGTGTGTGTGTCTGTGTTTGAGTGTGTGAGTGTACGCAAGTTTGTGAGGGTGTGTGTGTGTACGCGAGTTGGTGAGGGCGTGTGTGTGTGAGAGTACACGAGTTGTTGAGGGAATGTGTGTGAGTGTACGTGACTTGGTGAGGGTGTGTGTGTGTGTGTGAGTGTATGCGAGTTTGTGAGGGAATGTGTGTGAGTGTACGCAACTTGGTGAGGGTGTGTGTGTGAGTGTACGTGAGCTGTTGAGGGTGTGTGTGTGAGTGTACATGAGTTGGTGAGGGTATGTGTGAGAGAGTACGTGAGATGGAGAGGGTGTGTGTGTGAGTGTGCGCGGGTTGGTGAGGGTGTATGCTAGTGTACGTGAGTTGGTGAGGGTGTGTGTGTGAGTGTACGTATGTTTTTGAGGGTGTGTGTGTGAGTGTACATGGGTTGGTGAGAATGTGTGTGTGAGTGTACGCGAGTTGGTGAGGGTGTGTGTGTGAGTGTACGCAAGTTTGTGAGGGTGTGTGTGAGTGTACGTGAGTGGGTGAGGGTGTGTGAGTTTACGTGAGTTAGTGAAGGTGTGTTTGTGAGGGTACGTGAGTTGCAGTGGGTGTGTGTGTGTACGAGTGTGTACGTGAGTTGGTTAGGTCTGTGTGTGAGTGTAAGTGAGATGGTGAGGGCGTTTGAGTGTACGTGAGTTGGTGAGATTGTGTGTGTGAGTGTAACTGAGTTGGTGAGGGTGTGTGTGTAAGTGTACATGAGTTGGTGAGAGTGTGTGTGAGTGTACGCGAGTTGGTGAGGGTGTGTGTGTGTGAGTGTACGTGAGTTGGTGAGGGTGTGTGTGAATGTACGTAAGTTGGTGAGGATTTGTGTGTGAGTGTGCGCGGGTTGGTGAGGGTGTATGCTAGTGTACGTGAGTTGGTGAGGGTGTGTGTGTGAGTGTACGTGTGTTGTTGAGGGTGTGTGTGTGAGGGTACATGAGTTGGTGAGACTATGTGTGAGGGTTCGCGAGTTGGTGGGGTTGTGTAAGTGCACACAAGTTGGTGAGGGTGTGTGTGTGTCTGTGTTTGAGTGTGTGAGTGTACGCGAGTTTGTGAGGGTGTGTGTGTGTGTGTACGCGGGTTGGTGAGGGTGTGTGTGTGACCGTACTTGAGTTGCTGAGGATTTGTGTGAGAGAACACGAGTTGGCCAGGGTGTGTGAGTGCACACAGGTTGGTGAAGGTGTATGCTAGTGTACGTGAGTTGGTGAGATTGTGTGTGAGAGTACGCGATTTGGTGAGGGTGTGTGTCTGAGTGTACGTGAGTTGTTGAGGGTCTGTGTGTGAGTGTACATGAGTTGGTGAGGCTGTGTGTGAGGGTACGCGAGATGGTGAGGGTGTGTGGGTGAGTCTACATGAATTGTTGAGGGTGTGTGTGAGTGTACGTGAGTTGGTCAGGCTGTGTGAGTCTACACAAGCTGGTGCGTGTGGATTCTCGTGTACCTGAGTTGGTGAGGGTGTGTGTGAGTGTACGCGAGTTGGTGAGGGTGTGTGTGAGTGTACGCAATTTGCTGAGGTGTGTGTGTGTGAGAGTACGCGAGTTGGACAGGGTGTGTGAGTCTACACAAGTTGGTCTGGGTGTATGCTAGTGTACGTGAGTTGGTGAGGGTGTGTATGAGTGTACGCGAGTTGGTGAGGGTGTGTGTGAGAGAGTACGTGAGATGGAGCGGGTGTGTGTGTGTGTGCGCGGGTTGGTGACGGTGTATGCAAGTGTACGTGAGTTGGTGAGGGTGTTTGTGTGAGTGTACGTGTGTTGTTGAGGGTGCGTGTGTGAGAGTACATGAGTTGTTCAGAGTGTGTGTGTGATTGTACGCGAGTTGGTGAGGGTGTGTGTGTGAGTGTACGTGAGTTGTTGAGGGTGTGTGTGTGAGTGTACATGAGTTGGTGAGGCTGTGTGTGAGGGTACGCGAGATGGTGAGGGTGTGTGGGTGAGTCTACATGAATTGTTGAGGGTGTGTCTGAGTGTACGCGAGTTGGTCAGGCTGTGTGAGTCTCCACAAGCTGGTGCGAGTGGATTCTCGTGTACGTGAGTTGGTGAGGGTGTGTGTGAGTGTACGCGAGTTGGTGAGGGTGTGTGTGTGAGTGTACGTGAGCTGTTGAGGGTGTGTGTGAGTGTACATGAGTTGGTGAGGCTGTGTGTGAGGGTACGCGAGATGGTGAGGGTGTGTGGGTGAGTCTACATGAATTGTTGAGGGTGTGTCTGAGTGTACGCGAGTTGGTCAGGCTGTGTGAGTCTCCACAAGCTGGTGCGAGTGGATTCTCGTGTACGTGAGTTGGTGAGGGTGTGTGTGAGTGTACGCGAGTTGGTGAGGCTGTGTGTGGGAGAGTACGTGAGATGGAGAGGGTGTGTGTGTGAGTGTACTTGGGTTGGTGAGGGTGCGTGTGTGAGTGTACGTGAGTTGGTGAGGGTGCGTGTGTGAGTGTACGTGAGTTGTTGAGGGTGCGTGTGTGAGTGTACATGAGTTGGTGAGGCTGTGTGTGAGGGTACGCGAGTTGGTGAGGTTGTGTGAGTGCACACAAGTTGGTGAGGGTGTGTGTGTCTGTGTTTGAGTGTGTGAGTGTACGCGAGTTTGTGAGGGTGTGTGTGTGTATGCGAGTTGGTGAGGGCGTGTGTGTGTGAGAGTACGCGAGTTGTTGAGGGAATGTGTGTGAGTGTACGTGACTTGGTGAGGGTGTGTGTGTGTGTGTGAGTGTACGCGAGTTTGTGAGAGAATGTGTGTGAGTGTACGCAACTTGGTGAGGGTGTGTGTGTGAGTGTACGCGAGTTGGTGAGGGAATGTGTGTGAGTGTACGCGATTTGGTGAGGGTGCGTGTTTGTGTGAATGTCCACGAGTTGTTGAGGGTGTGCTTTAGGGTACGCGAGTTGGTGAAGGTGTGTGAGTGTACGCAAGTTGGTGAGGGTGTGTGTGAGTGTACGTGAGTTGGTGAGGGTGTGTGAGTGTATGTGAGTTGGTGAAGGCGTGTGTGTGAGGGTACGTGAGTTGGTGTGGGTGTGTGTGTGAGTGTGTGTGCGTATGTGTGTGAGTGTTGAGTGTGTGATAGATGCCATCAGGCCCTGGGGCTTTGTCAGTTTTTATGTTCCCTAATAAACCTAACACTTCCTCTCTTGTAATGGAGATTTTCTCTAACGGGTGAACACCTCCCTCCGAGACACTCCCGGTTAACACGCCCCTCTCCTTCGTGAATACCGATGCAAAGTATTCATTTAGGATCTCCCCTATTCCCTTGGGTTCTAAGCATAATTCCCCTCCTTTGTCCCTGAGAGGTCCGATTTTCTCCCTGACAACTCTTTTGTTCCTAACGTATGAATAGAATGCCTTAGGATTCTACTTAATCCTGCCTGCCAAGAACAAATCGTGATCTCTTTTTGCCCTTCTAACTCCCCATTTGAGTTTTTTCCTACTCTCTCTGTATTCATCCAGAGCTCCATCTGTTTTCAGTTGCCTGGACTTCACTTACGCCTCCCTTTTCATTTTAATCAGATCCTCAAATTCCCTGGTTATCCACGGCTCTCGAATCCTACCTTTCCTATCTTTCCTTTTTACAGGCACATGCCTATCCTGCAGGCTTATCAATAGTTCCTTAAAAGACTCCCACATGCCACACGCGGACTTACCCTCGAACATCCTCTCCCAATCAACATCCACCAATTCTTGCCGAATCCGACTACAGTCAGCCTTCCCCCAATTTAGCACCCTGCCCGTAGGACAGCACTCATCCTTGTCCATTACTATCCTAAAGTTAACAGAGTTGTGGTCACTATTTGCCACATGTTCCCCTACCGAAACTTTGACGACCTGACCGGGCTCATTTCCCAGAACAAGGTCCAGTATAGCCCCCTCTCTAGTCGGGCTATCTACATACTGTTCCAAAGAACCTTCCAGTACGCATTTCACAAATTCCTCCCCGTCCGGACCCCCAGCTCTAAGCACTTTCCAGTCTGTGCCAGGGAAATTAAAGTCCCCCACTACAACAACCCTATTTTTTCTGCACCTATCCAGAATCTCCTGACATATCCTTTCCTCCACTTCCCGTGGGCTGTTGGGTGGTCTATAGTACACCCCCAGCATAGTGACTGCACCCTTCCTGTTTCTGAGGTCCAACCACAGCGACTCAGTACATGACCCCTCTAAGTTCTCTGCCCTCTGCACCGCGGTAACATGCTCCTTAACTAATATCGCTACTCCCCCACCTTTTTAGCCCCTCCTCTGTCTCGCCTAAATAACTTACACACCGGAATATTCAGCTGCCAGTCCTGTCCTTCTTTTAACCAAGTTTCCGTCACCGCAACCACATCCAAATTCCGCATAAGCATTAAGGCCCTAACTTCGTCTGTTTTACATGTTACGCTCCTCGCATTGAAGCAGATGCACTCCAGACCTCCATGCCCACTCAGGTCATCCTCCTCCAGAGTGCTCCTCTTCTTAGCTAGCCTTGCCAGGGCCCCCAGCTCAACCCCAGCCTTAGTATTTACTGGCCTACTGTTTTGTTCCCCACTCTCCTGCCACACTATTTTAAATCCTGCCGAAACACTCTCGCAAAACTCCAAGCCAGGATATTTGCTCCCTCATTGAAAGGGGGCACTCCACATTCACATGGGACACACCTCACTGACAGGGGGCACTCATCATTGACAGGGGGCAATCCTCATTGACAAGGGACAATCCTCATTGACAGGGGGCACTCCTCTTTGACGTGGGGCCACTCCTCATTGACGTGGGGGGAATCGTCATAGACGGGGGGGGCACCACTCATTCACAGGGTGGCACTCCTCATTGACGTTGGGCAATCCTCATTGACGGGGTGAAGTCCTAATTGACAGGGGGCTCTCCTAATTGACAGGGGTCGATCCTAATTGATAGGGGCCACTCCTAATTGACAAGGCGCAATTCTATTTGACAGAGGGCAGACCTACTTGTCAGGGGACACTCCTAATTGAAAGGTGGCACACTTCATTGACAGGGGGCACACCTCATTCACAGGGGGCACTCCTCATTGACAGGGGGCACTCCTCATTGACAGGGGGCATTCCTAATTGACATGGGGCACTCCTCATTGACAGGGGGCACTCCAATAGACAGGGGGCATACCAATTGACAGGGGGTACTCCAATTGACAGGGGGTACTCCAATTGACACGGGGGCTCCTAATTGACAGGGGCCACTCCTAATTGGCAGGGGTACTCCAATTTGATAGGGGGACACCAAATTGACATGGGGAACTCCAAATTGACAGGGGGCACTCATAACTGACAGTGGGAGCTCCTAACTAACAAGCGGCACTCCGAATTGCAAGGGGGTACTCTTAATTGACAGGGGGCACTACGAACTGACAGGGAGTATTCCTAATCGACAGGGGGGACTCCTCATTGACAGGCTGCACTCCTCATTGACAGGGGGCACTCGCATTGATGGTGGGGCTCTCCTCATGGATGGTGCGGCACTTCTCATTGACGGTTGGGCACTCCTCATTGACGGTGTGGTACTCCTTATTGACGTGGGGGAATCCTTATTGACGGGGCGGGCCCTAATCATTCATGCGGGGGGGGGGGGGGCACTCGTCATTGACATGGGGCAATCCTAATTGACATTGGACACTGCTAATTGTCAGGGGGACCACGTAATTGATATGGGGCACTCCTAATTGAAAGGGGGCACTCCTAATTAGCAGGGGGCACTCCTAATTGACAGGGTGCACTTCTAATTGACAGGGCCACTCCTCATTGTCAGCGGCCACTCCTCGTTAACAGGTGCACTCCTCATTGGCAGGGGGGTACTCCTAATTGACAGGGCGTCACTCCTAATTCACAGGGGTCGCTCCTAAGTGACAGGGGCATTCCTCATTTACAGGGGGTTCTCCCCATTGACGGTGGGGGCACTCCTCATTGACTGAGGGGGGGTCACTCTTCATTGACACGGGGAACTCCTCATTGACTGGGGGCTGTCCACATTGAAAGGGGGCACTCGTCATTCACATGGGAAACTCCTCACTGACAAGGGGCACTCCTCATTGACGTGGGGGGAATCGTCAGAGACGGGGGGGCACTACTCATTCACAGGGTGGCACTCCTCATTGATGTTGGGGCAATCCTCATTGACAGGGTGAAGTCCTCATTGGCAGGGGGGGGCTCCTAATTGACAGGGGCCACTCCTAATTGACAAGGCGCAATCCTAATTGTCAGAGGGCAGACCTAATTGACAGGGGACACTCCTAATTGAAAGGTGGCACACTTCATTGACAGGGGGCACACCTCATTGACAGGGGGCATTCCTCATTGACATGGGGCATTCCTCATTGACAGGGAGCACTCCAATCGGCAGTAAGGACTCCAATTGACAGGGTCTACTCCATGTGACATGGGGTGCTGCTAATTGAAAGGGGCCACTCCTAAATGGCAGCGGGCACTCCTAATTGGCAGGGGGTATTACTAATTGCCGGGGGCACTGCTCATTGACAGGGGGTACACCAATTAGATAGGGGTAGACCAAATTGATAGGGGGAACTCCAAATTGACAGGGGGCACTCCAAATTGACAGAGGTAACTCCGACGTGACGGGGGCCACTCCTCATTGACAGGGGGCATTCCGCATTGATGGTGGGGCCCTCCTCATGGATTTTGGTGTACTCCTCATTGACGGTGGGGCACTCCTGATTGACGGGGGGGGGGGGACGGGGGGAGAACTCCTCATTGACGTGGGGGCAATCTTCATAGATGGAGCGGGGCACTACTCATTCACAGGGTGGCACTCGACATTGACCGTGGGCAATCCTCATTGACAGGGTGAAGTCCTCATTGACAGGGGGCACTCGTAATTGACAGGCGGCACACCTCATTGACAGGGGGCACTCCTCATTGACAGGGAGCACTCCAATCGGCAGGGGGTACTCCAATTGACAGGGGGCACTCCAATTGGCAGGGGGCACTCCAATTGACAGGGGGCACTCCAATCGACCGGGGCCACTCCAATTGACAGGGTGTACTCCAATTGACATGGGGGACTCCTAATTGACAGGGGCTACTCCTAATTGTCAGCGGGCACTACTAATTGCCAGGGGGCACTGCTTATTGACAGGGGGTACTCCAATTTGATAGGGCGCACATCAAATTGACAGGGGGAACACCAATTTGACAGGGGGCACTCCTAATTGGCAGCGTCACTCCGAATTGGCAGGAGACACTCCAAAATGACAGGGAGCACTCCGAATTGACAGGGGGCCCTCCTAACTGACAGTGGAAGCTCCTAACTGACAAGCGGCACTCCTAATTGCAAAGGGGTAGTCTTAATCGACAGGGGGCACTCTTCATTGACAGGGTGCACTCCTCATTGACAGGGTGCATTCCTCATTGACAGGGGGCACTCCGCATTGATGCTCGTGCTTTCCTCATGGATGGTGCGGCACTTCTCATTGACGGGGGGGGCACTCCTCATTGGCATGGGGTGAATCATAATTGATGGGGCGGGCACTACTCATTCACAGGGTGGGGGGGGGGCTCTCCTCATTGACGGTGGCGCACTCCTCATTGACAGGGTGAAGTCTTCATTGAGAGGGGGCTCTCCTAATTGACAGGGTTCACTCCTAATTTACTGGGGCCACCCCTAATTGACAGGGGTGCTCCTAATTGACGGGAGCACTCCTAATTGACAGGGGGCACTCCGCATTGACAGGGGGCACTCCAATTGACGGGAGGGGGGGAATCCTACTCACAGGGGGCACTCCAATCGACACGGGGCACTCCAATTGAAAGGGTGCACTCCAATTGAGATGGGGGACTCCTAATTGACAGCGGGCACTCCTAATTGGCAGCGGGTACTCCTCATTGACAGGATGCACTCCTCATTGACAGGGTGGACTCCTAATTGGCAGGGGTCACTCCGAGGTGAAGGGGGTACTCCTCATTAACAGGGGGCACTCCGCATTGATGGTGGGGCCCTCCTCATGGATTTTGGGTTACTCCTAATTGAAGGTGGGGCACTCCTGATTGACGGGAGCGGGGGGGGGGGGGTTGGGGGGGGCGGGGAACTCCTCATTGACGTGGGGGGAATCGTCATCGACGGAGGGTTGCACTACTCATTTACAACGGTGGCAGTCGTCATTGTCATTGGGGCAATGCTCATTGACAGGGCGAAGTCCTCATTGACAGGGGGCTCTCCTAATTGACAGGGATCACTCCTAATTGAGAGGGGCAACTCCTAATTAACAAGGCGCAATCCTAATTGAGAGAAGGCAGACCTAATTGACAGGGGCCACTCGTAATTGACAGGCGGCGCACCTCATTGACAGGGGCTCACCTCATTGACAGGGGGCACTCCTCATTGACATGGGGCACTCCTCATTGACAGGGGGCACTTCAATAGACAGGGGGTACTCCAATTGGCAGGGGGTACTCCAATTAACAGGGGGCACTCCAATTGACAGGGGGCTCTCCATTTGACAGGGTGTACTCCAATTGACATGGGGGACCCCTAATTGACAGGGCCACTCCTAATCAGCAGCAGGCACTACGAATTGGCAGGGGGTACTACAAATTGCCAGGGGGCACTGCTAATTGACAGGGGGTACTCCAATTTGATAGGGGGCACACCAAATTGACAGGGGGATCTCCAATTTGACAGGGGGCACTCATAATTGGCAGCGTCACTCCGAATTGGCAGGGGGCACACCTAATTGACAGGGGGGCACTCCTAACTGACAGTGGTAGCTCCTAACTGACAAGCGGTAGTCCTAATTGCAAGGGGGTACTCTTAATCGACAGGGGGCACTCCTCATTGACAGGGTGCACTCCTCATTGACAGAGGGCACTCCCCATTGACAGGGGCACTCCACACTGATGGTGGGGCTCTCCTCCTGGATGGTGCGGCACTTCTCATTGACGGTGGGCACCACTCATTGACGGGGGGGCACTCCTCATTGACATGGGGTGAATCATCATTGGTGGGGCGGGCATTACTCATTCACGGGGGGTGGGGGGCAATCCTCATTGACAGGGAGAAGTCTTCATTGACAGAGGGCTCTCCGAATTGACTGGGGGCACTCCAAATTTATATGGGGCACTCTTCATTGACGGTGGGGTAAATCTTATTGACGGTGGGGCATTCCTCATTGCCAGGGGGCAGTCCTCATTGACAGGGGGCCGTCTTCATTGACCGTTCGTCACTCCTCATTGACGGTTGTGCTCTCGTCATTGACAATAGGAACTCCTCATTGACAGGGGCCTCATATTTGACAGGGGGCACTCCGAATTGACGGGGGATCTCCTCTTTGGCAGGGGGCACTCCAAATTGACAGGGGTAACTCCGAGGTGCCGGGGGCCACTCCTCATTGACAGGGGCATTCCGCATTGATGGTGGGGCCCTCCTCTTGGATTTTGGGGTACTCCTCATTGACGGTGGGTCACTCCTGATTGACGGGGGTGGGGGAGGAGAACTCCTCATTGACGTGGGGGGAATAGTCATAGATGGAGGGGGGCACTACTCATTCACAGGGTGGCACTCGTCATTGACGGTGGGGGAATCCTCATTGACAGGGTGAAGTCCTCATTGACAGGGGGCACTCGTAATTGACAGGCGGCACACCTCATTGACAGGTGGCACTCCTCATTGACAGGGAGCAGTCCAATAGGCAGGGGGTACTCCAATTGAAAGTGGGCACTCCAATTGGCAGGGGGCACTCCAATTGACAGGGGGCACTCCAATCGACCGGGGCCACTCCAATTGACAGGGTGTACTCCAATTGACATGGGGCACTCCTAATTGACAGGGGCTACTCCGAATTGGCAGCGGGCACTACTAATTGCCAGGGGGCACTGCTTTCTGACAGGGGGTACTCCAATTTTAGAGGGGGCACACCACATTGACAGGGGGAACTCCAATTTGACAGGGGCCACTCCTAATTGGCAGCGTCACTCCGAATTGGCAGGAGACACTCCAAAATGACAGGGAGCACTCCTAATTCTCAGGGGCACTCCTAACTGACGGAGGGAGCTCATAACTGACAAGCAGCACTCCAAATTGCAAGGTGGTAGTCTTAATCGACAGGGGGCATTCCTCATTGACAGGGGGCACTCCTCATTGACAGGAGCACTCCGCATTGATGGTTTTGCTCTCCTCATGGATGGTGCGGCACTTCTCATTGATAGGGGGGCACTTCTCATTGACATGGGGTGAATCATCATTGATGGGGCGGGCACTGCTCATCACAGTGGGGGGGGGGGCTCTCCTCATTGACGGTGGCGCACTCCTCATTGACAGGGTGAAGTCTTCATTGACAGGGGGCTCTCCTAATTGGCAGGGTTCGCTCCTAATTTACTGGGACCACTCCTAATTGACAGGGGGGACTCATAACTGACAAGGGGCACTTCTCTTTGAAAGGGGGCACTCCTAATTGACGGGAGATTCCTAATTGACGGGGGCAATGTTAATTGACAGGGGGCACTCCGCATTGAGAGGGGGCACTCCAAATGACGGCGGGGGGGGGGGTGGAATCCAATTCACAGGGGGCACTCCAATCGACAGGGGGCACTCCAATTGACGGGGTGCGCTCCAATTGACATGGGGACTCCTAATTGACAGCGGGCACTCCTAATTGGCAGCGGGAACTCATCATTGACAGGGTGCACTCCTCATTGACAGGGTGCACTCCTACTTGGCAGGGGTCACTCCTAGGTGAAGGGGGGCACTCCTCATTAACAGGGGGTACTCCTCATTGACGGTGGGGCACTCCTGATTGACGGGGGGCGGGGGGGGACTCCTCATTGACGTGGGGGGAATCGTCATAGACGGAGGGGTGCACGACTCATTTACAACGGTGGCAGTCGTCATTGACATTGGAGCAATCCTCATTGACAGGGGGCACTCCTCATTGACAGGGGGCTCTCCCAATTGACAGGGATCACTCCTAATTGATAGGGGCCACTCCTAATTAAGTAGGCGCAATCCTAATTGAGAGAGGGCAGACCTAATTGACAGGGGGCACTCGTAATTGACAGGCAGCGCACCTCATTGACAGGGGGCACTCCTCATTGACATGGGGCACTCCTCATTGACAGGGGGCACTCCAACAGACAGGGAGTACTCCAATTGACAGGGGGTACTCCAATTGGCAGGGGGCACTCCAATTGACAGGGGGCTCTCCATTTGGCAGGGTGTACTCCAATTGACATGGGGGACGCCTTATTGACAGGGCCACTCCTAATTGGCAGCAGGCACTACGAATTGGCAGGGGGTACTACAAATTGCCAGGGGCCACTGCTAATTGACAGGGGCTACTCCAATTTGATAGGGGGCACACCAAATTGACAGGGGGAACTCCAAATTGACAGGGGGCACTCATAATTGGCAGCGTCACTCCGAATTGGCAGGGGGCACTCCTAATTGACAGGGGGGCACTCCTAACTGACAGTGGTAGCTCCTAACTGACAGGCGGTAGTCCTAATTGCAAGGCGGTACTCTTAATCGACAGGGGGCACTCCTCATTGACAGGGTGCACTCCTCCTTGACAAGGGGCACTCCTCATTGACAGGGGCACTCCGCATTGATGGTGGGGCTCTCCTCATGGATGTTGCGGCAGTTCTCATTGACGGTGGGGCACCACTCATTGACGGGAGGCACTCCTCATTGACATGGGGTGAATCATCATTGATGGGGCGGGCACCACTCATTCAAGGGGGTGGGGGGCACTCTTCATTGACAGGGTGAAGTCTTCATTGTCAGAGGGCTCTCCGAATTGACTGGGGGCACTCCTAATTCATATGGGGCATTCTACTTTGACGGTGGGGTACACCTTATGTACGGTGGGGCATTCCTCATTGACGGGGGGGCAATCCTCATTGACGGGGGGACACTCCTCATTGACGGGGGTGGGGGCACTCCTCATTGACAAGGGGAATTCCTCATTTCCAGGGCCCGCCCAATTGACAGGGGGCACTCAAAATTGACAGACGGCACTCCTAATTGACATGGTGCACTCCTAATTGACATGGGCACTGCTAATTGTCAGGGGGAGCTTGTAATTGATATGGGGCACTCCTAATTGAAAGGGGGCACTTCTAATTGAGAGAGTGCACTCCTAATTGCCAGGGCCACTCCTCATTGACAGCGGACACTCATCATTGACAGGGGGCACTCCTCGTTGGCAGGGGGGCACTCGTGATTGGCGGGGGGCAATCCTCATTGACAGGGTGAAGTCCTCATTGACAGGGGGCTCTCCTAATTGACAGGGGTCACTCCTACTTGATAGGGGCCACTCCAAATTAACAAGGCACAATCCTAATTGAGAGAGGGCAGGCCTAATTGATTGGGGGGACTCGTAATTGACAGCCGGCACACGTCATTGACAGGGGGCACTCCTCATTGACAGGGGGCACTCCAATAGATAGGGGGTACTCCAATCGACAGGGGGTACTCCAATTTGATAGGGGGCACACCAAATTGACAGGGGGAACTCCAATTTGACAGGGGGCACTCATAATTGGCAGCGTCACTCCGAATTGGCAGGTGGCACACCTTGTTGACAGGGGGGCACTCCTAACCGACAGTGGGAGCTCCTAACTGACAAGCGGTAGTCCTAATTGCAAGGCAGTACTCTTAGTCGACAGGGGGCACTCCTCATTGACAGGGTGCACTCCTCATTCACAGGGGCACTCCGCATTGATGGTGGGGCTCTCCTCATGGATGGTGCGGCACTTCTCATTGACGGTGGGGCACCACTCATTGACGGGGGGCACTCCTCATTGACGTGGGGTGAATCATGATTGATGGGGCGGGCACTACTCATTCACGGGGGTTGGGGGGCACACCTCAATGACAGGGTGAAGTCTTCATTGACAGAGGGCTCTCCGAATTGACTGGGGCCACTCCTAATTTATATGGGGCACTCTACATTTACGGTGGGGTACACCTTATTGACGGTGGGGCATTCCTCATTGACGGTGGGGCACTCCTCATTGACGGGGGGACACTCCTCATTGATGGGGGTGGGTGCACTCTTCATTGACAAGGGGAATTCCTCATTTCCAGGGCCCGCCCAATTGACAGGGGACACTCCTAATTGACAGACTTCACTCCTAATTGACATGGTGCACTCCTAATTGTCATGGGCACTGCTAATTGTCAGGGGGAGCTTGTAATTAATATGGGGCACTCCTAATTGAAAGGGGGCACTTCTAATTGACATGGTGCACTCCTAATTGCCAGGGCCACTCTTCATTGGCAGCGGGGCACTCGTGATTGACGGGGGGCAATCCTCATTGACAGGGTGAAGTCCTCATTGACAGGGGGCTCTCCTAATTGACATGGGGTCACTCCTAATTGATAGGGGCCACTCCTAATTAACAAGGCGCAATCCTTATTGAGAGAGGGCAGACCGAATTGACAGGGGACACTCGTAATTGACAGGCGGCACACCTCATTGACAGGGGGCACACCTCATTGACACGGGACACTCCTCATTGACAAGGAGCAAACTCCAATAGAAATCGGGTACTCCAATTGACAGGGGGCACTCCAATTGGCAGGGGGCACTCCAATTGACAGGGGGCACTCCAATTGACATGGGGGACTCCTAATTGACAGGGGCTACTCCTAATTAACAGCGGGTACTACGAATTGGCAGGGGGTACGACTAATTGCCAGGGGGCACTGCTAATTGACAGGGGGTACTCCAATTTGACAGGGGTCACTCCTAATTGGCAGCGTCACTCCGAATTGGCAGGGGGCAATCCAAAATGACAGGGAGCACTCCTAATTGACAGGGGGCACTCCTAACTGAGAGTGGGAGCTCCTTACAGACAAGAGGCACTCCTAATTGCAAGGCGGTACTCCTAATCGACAGGGGGCACTCACTATTGACAGGGGGCACTCCTCATTGACACGGGACACTCCTCATTGACAGGGGGCACTCCTCATTGACAGGATGCACTCCTCATTGACAGGGGCCACTCCTCATTGACAGGGGCACTCCGCATTTATGGTGGGGCTCTCCTTATTGATGGTGCGGCACTCCGCATTGACGGGGGGCGCTCCTCATTGACATGGGGTGAATCATCATTGATGGGGCGGGCACTACTCATTCACGGGGGGCGGGGAGCGCTCCTCATTGACGGTGGCGCTCTCCTCATCGACAGAGTAAAGTCTTAATTGACAGGGGGTCTCCTAATTGACAGCAGTCACTCCTAATTTACAGGGGCCACTCCTAATTGACAGGGGGAGCTCCTAACTGAAAAGGGGCACTCCTATATGAAAAGGGGCAACTCATAATTGACAGGGGAGACTCGTAATTGACGGGGGGCAATCTTTATTGACAGTGGGCACTCATTGTCAGAGGGCACTCCGCATTGACAGGGGGCACTCCAATTGACGGGGGGGGGCACTCCAATTGACAGGGGGCACTCAAATCGACACGGGGCACTCCAATAGACAGGGTGCACTCCAATTGACATGGGGGACGCCTAATTGGCAGCGAGCACTCTTCATTGACAGGGTGCACTCCTCATGACAGGGTCCACTCCTAATTGGCAGCGGGCACTCCTCATTGACAGGGTGCGCACCGTATTTACTGGGGGCACTCCTAATTTATATGGGACACACGACATTGACGGTGGGGTACACCTGATTGACGGTGGGGCATTCCTCACTGACGGTGCGGCACTCCTCATTGACGTGGGGGCACTCCTTATTGACGGGGGAGGGGGCATTCCTCATTGACAAGGGGAATTCCTCATTGCCAGGGCCCGCCCAATTGACAGGCGGCACTCCAAATTGACATGGGCACTGCTAATTATCAGGGGGAGATTGTAATTGATATGGGGCACTCCTAATTGACTGGGTGCACTCCTAATTGACAGCGGACACTCATTTCTGACAGGGGGCACTCCTCATTGGCAGGGGAGCACTCCTCATTGACAGGGGGTCACTCGTCATTGACAGGGATCACTCCTTGGTGACGGGGGCACTCCTCATTGACAGAGGGGCACTCTTCATTGACGGTGGGGCACTCCTCATTGACGGGGGGGGCACTCCTCATTGACACGGGGAACTCCTCATTGACAGGGGGCTCTCCTCATTGAAAGGGGGCACTCCTCATTCACATGGGACACTCCTCACTGACCCGAGGTACTCATCATTGACAGGAAGCAATCCTCATTGACAAGGAGCAATCCTCATTGACACGGGGAACTGCTCAATGACAGGGGGCTGTCCTCATTGAAAGGGGGTACTCCTCATTCACATGGGACACTCCTCACTGACAGGGGGCACTCATCATTGACAGGGGCAATCCTCATTTACAAGGGGCAATCTTAATTGAAAGGGGGCACTCCTCATTGACGGTGGGGCACTCCTCATTGACGTGGGGGCACTCCACATTGACGCAGGGGGAATCGTCATAGACGGGGGGTGGGCACTACCCATTCACAGGGTGGCACTCCTAATCGACAGGGGGCACTCCTCATTGACAGGGTGCACTCCTCATTGACAGGGGCACTCGGTATTGATGGTGGGGCTCTCCTCATTGACAGTGGGGCACACCTCACTAATGGGGGGGCACTCCTCATTGACAGGGGGCACTCCTCATTGACGTCGGGGCAATCCTCATGGACGTGGCGGGCACTACTCATTCACATGGGGGGGCACTCCTCATTGACGGTGGGGCACTCCTCATTGACAGTGGGCTCTCCCCATTTACGGTGCGGCATTTCTCATTGACTGGGGGTCACTCCTCATTGACGGTGGGGCACTCGTCATTAACGGGGGCGTCCTAATTGACAGGGGACACTCCTAATTGACACGGGGAGCTCATAACTGACAAGGGGTACTGCTATATGAAAGGGGGCACTCGTAATTGCAAGGGGAGACTCCTATTTGGCAGGGGCAATCATTATCGACAGTGGGCACTCCTCATTGACAGGGGGCACTACTCATTGACAGTGGGCACTCCTCATTGACAGCGGGCCCTCCAATTGACGGACAGGGGGGGCACTCCAATTGACAGGGGGCACCCCAATCGACACGGGGCACTCCAATTGACAGGGTGCACTCCAATTCTCATGGGGGACTACTAATTGACAGGGGGGCTCCTAATTGGCAGGCGGCACTCCTCATTCACAGGGTGCACGCCTAATTGACAGGGGGCACTCCGAATTGGCAGGGGGCACACGTAATTGACATGGGGGATACCTAATTGACATGGGGCACTGGTAATTGACATGAGGAGCTCGTAATTGATAAGTGGCAATCCTAATTGACAGGGCCACTCCTCATTGAAAGCGGGCACTCCTCATTGACAGGGGCCTCCTAATTGACAGCGCGACTCCAATTGGCATCAGGGACTCCTAATTGACAGGGGGCACTCATCATTGGCAGGGAGCACTCATCATGGGCATGGGGCACTCCTAATTGACAGGGGGCACTCGTATGTGGCAGGGGGCAGTCATAATTGACAGGGGGCACTCCAAATTGACAGGGGACACTCCAGATTGACAGGGGGCACTCCAAATTGACATGGGGCACTCCACATTGTGAGGGGTCACTCCTAGTTGGAAGGGGGAAATCCAAAATGACAGGGGGTACACCTATTTGACAGGGGGCACTCTAACGGACAGGGGGAGCTCCTAACTGACAAGGGGCACTCCGAATTGACACGGGGCACTCTTCATTTGAGGGGACTCTCCTCATTGAAAGGGGGCACTCCTCATTGACGGGGGGCACTCTTAATTGACCTTGGACTTTCCTCATTGAAAGGTGGGCACGACTCATTGACAGGGGGGCACTCCTTATTGACAGGGGTCACTCCTAGGTGACAGGGGGTACTCATCATTGACAGTGGGCACTCCCGATTGACGGTGGGGGCTCTCCTCATTGACGGGGTGGCACTCTTCATTGACGGTGGGTCACTCCTTTTTGACGGGGGGTGAGGGGGCGGGTGGGGGGCGATCCAAATTTAACACGGGAAACTCCTCATTGACAGGGGACTCTCCTCATTGAAAGGGGACACTCCTCATTCACATGGGGCACTCTTTCTTGACAGTGGGCACTTTTCGATAACAGTGGACACTCCTTACTGACAGGGGGCACTCCTTATTGACAGGGAGCGCTTCTTATTGACAGGGGGCACTCCTTATTGACAAAGGGCACTCCTAATTGACAGGAGTCACTCCTAATTGACAGGAGTCACTCCAAATTGACAGGAGTCACTCCTAACTGACAGGAGGCAATCATTATTGTCAGGGGACACTCTTAACTGACAGGAGTCACTCCCAATTGACAGCAGTCGCTCCAAATTGTCAGGAGTCACTCCTAATTGACAGGGGACACTCCTAATTGCCAGCAGACACTCCTAATTGACAGGGGACAGTCCGAATTGACGGGGACACTATTATTTGACAGAGGGCACTCCTAATTGAGAGGGGACACTACTAATTGACAGAGGACACTCCTAATTTACAGGGGACACTCCAAATCGTCAGCAGACCCTCCTAATTGACAGGGAACACTCCTAATTGACAGGGGACACTCCTAATTGACAGGGGACACTCCAAATCGTCAGCAGACCGTCCTAATTGACAGGGGACACTCCTAATTGACAGGGGACACTACTATTTGACAGAGGGCACTTCTAATTGACGGGGACACTCATAATTGACAGGGGACACTCCTAATTGACAGGAGTCACTCCCAATTGACAGGGGACACTCCTAATTGACAGTGGACACTCCTAATTGACATTGGATACTCCTGAAGTAGGCAATTTTCCAAAAGCCATATTGGCACCATTCATAACGTGCCTACAATGCAGAGGGGAACACCCAGATGGATATTCGTTCAAACCCCCTCTGCACAGCTGAGAGACCTTTAAATTTCAAAGCCAACGAAAGATCCTTATTCTGCCCAGCAACAGCGCGAAGCTGCATTTTAAACCGGCCTTTGGCCAAGGAAGATCGGGATATCTGCGAGTCAAGACCGAGAGTGGGCTATATGGCATAACCAGACTATCAATAAAATAATCCAGGAATAAAATGGCCAAGGCAGGCAAAGAAACTTAACAAACTCGGGTAAAAGGAATAAAAGATTAGATTAAATCTCCCTACACATAGCACGACAAAATGACATTAACACCTAATCTCGCAAGCAGGGAACACAGACACAAAACAATGAGGTCAATTCAGATAAGGAGACACATAGAGGGGATAATGGGAAACACATTAAAACACCGGGGCAAGAACAGGTAGTCCATTAACACAAACACACACCATACAAATGCAAATTGACAAGCCTCCCAGAGAACTTCCTGACCCGACATACCACTTTATAGATATTGTAAAAATGCATAATCAAATGTTCCCGCTCGAATTTGGATCCCTATAAAGATCCAGAGCTGATGTGAAAGGAGGAGGATCAACGTGGCCAAGCCACTGTTTCGGAGCTGGTTACGGTGGTTCTCCCTGGGTTCCAAGTAATTGTACAATAAAGAAAAACACTTTGAACGTTGCCTTGCGACTCGACTTCTTTGAATGCACTGGTACAAGGGATTTTTCCCTACAACACTCCTAATTGACAGAGGACGTTCCTAATTGAAAGGAGTCACTCCTAATTAACTGGAGTCACTCCTAATTGACAGGAGTCACTGCTAATTGACAAGGGACACTCCTAATTGACAGGAGTCACTCCCAATTGACAGGAGACACTGCTAATTGACATGGACACTCCTAATTGACAGGGGGGAATCCTAATTGAAAGGGGGCCCTCCAAATTGACAGGAGTCACTCCGAATTGACAGGGGACACTCTTAATTGACAGGATTCACTCCTAATTGACAGGGGCACTCCTAATTCACAGGAGTCACTTCGAATTGACACGGGACACTCCTAATTGACAGGAGTGAGTCCCAATTCACAGGAGTCACTCCAAATTGTCCGGAGTCACTCCTAATTGAGAGGGGACACTCCTAATTGACAGGGGTCACTCCTAATTGACAGGGGACACTCCTAATTGAAAGGAGTCACTCCCAATTGACATGGGGGACTCTTAATTGACAGGGACACTCCTACTTGACAGGAGTCCCTCCCAATTGACAGGAGACACTGCTTTAGACAGGGACACTCCTAATTGACAGGGGGGAATCCTAATTGACAGGAGGCACTCCCAAATGACAGGGGACACTCCTAATTGACAGGGCCACTCCTAATTCACAGGAGTCACTCCGAAATGAGAGGATTCACTCCTAATTGACAGGGGACACTCCTAATTGACAGGGGACACTGCTAATTGACAGGGGTCACTCCTAATTGACAGGGAGCACTCCTTCTTGACAGGGCCCACTCCTAATTGACAGGGGAAACTCCTAGTTGATAGGGGACACTGCTAATTGACAGTGGATACTCCTAATTGACAGATGACGTTCCTAATTGACACGAGTCACTCATAATTGACAGAGGACGTTCCTCATTGACTCGAGTCACTTCTAATTGACTGGAGTCACTCCTAATTGACAGGGGACACTCCTAATTGACAGGAGTCACTCCTAATTGACTAGAGTCACTCCTAATTGACAGGAGTCACTCCCAATTGACAGGAGGCACTGCTCATTGACAGGGACACTCCTAATTGACACGGGGGAATCCTAATTGAAAGGGGGCATTCCAAATTGACAGGAGGCACTCCTAATTAACGGGGGACACTGTTAATTGACAGGAGTCACTCCTAATTGACAGGGGCACTCCTAATTGACAGGAGTCACTCCCAATTGACAGGAGTCACTCCAAATGGTCAGGAGTCACTCCTAATTGTCAGGGGACACTCCTAATTGACAGGAGTCACTCCTAAATGACAGGGGCGCTCCTACTTGACAGAGGGCACTCCTCATTGACAGGGGACACTCATAATTGACAGGGGACACTCCTAATTGACAGGAGGCACTCCCAATTGACAGGGGGCACTCCTAATTGACAGGGGCACTCTTAATTCATAGGCGTCACTCCTAATTGACAGGGGACACTCCTAATTGACATAGGGCACTCCTAATTGACAGGGGACACTCCTAATTGACAGCGGACACTCCTAATTGACTGGAGTCACTCCTAATTGACAGCGACACTCCTAATTGACAGGGGACACGCTTAAATGACACGAGTAAATCCCAAATTAACAGCAGTAACTCCTAATTCACAGGAGTCACTCCTAATTGCCCGGGGCACACCTAATTGACAGGGGACACTCCTAATTGACAGGGGACACTGCTAATTGACAGGGGACACACCGAATTGACAGGAGTCACTCCATTTGACTGGAGACACTCCTAATTGACTGGAGTCACTCCTAATTGACAGCGGGCACTCCTAAATGACAGGAGGCACTCCAAGTTGACTGGGGAGACTACTAATGGGCGGGGGTTACACCTAATTGACAGGAGTCACTCCTATTTGACAGGAGGAAACTCCTAATTCACAAGGGGTTACCCCAAATAGACAGGGGACACTCCTAATTGACAGGGGGTTCTCCAAATTTACATGAGTCACTCCTAATTGACATGAGACACGCCCAATTGAGAGGGGACACTGCTAATTGCCAGCGGACAATCCTAATTGACAGAGGGCACTCCTATTTGACAGGAGTCACTCCAAATTGACAGGAGTCACTCCAAATTGACAGGAGTCACTCCTAACTGACAGGAGGCACACCTAATTGTCAGCGGACACTCCTAACTGACAGGAGTCACTCCCAATTGACAGCAGTCACTCCAAATTGTCAGGAGTCACTCCTAATTGACAGAGAACACTCCTAATTGACAGGGGACACTACTAATTGACAGAGGACACTCCTAATTGACAGGGGACACTCATAATTGACAGGGGACACTCCTAATTGACAGGAGTCACTCCCAGTTGACAGGGGGCACCCCTAATTGACGGGGCATTCCTAATTCACAGGAGTCACTCCTAAATGACAGGAGTCACTCCTAATTGACTGGAATCACTCCTGATTGACAGGGGACACGCCTAATTGACAGGGTACACTGCTAATTGACAGGGGTCACTCCGAATTGACAGGGAGCACTCCTACTTGACAGGGCCCACTACTACTTGACAGGGGACCCTCCTAATTGAGATGGGACACTGCTAATTGAAAGTGGATACTCCAAATTGACAGAGGACGCTCCTAATTGACAGGAGTCACTCCTAATTGACAGGGGCAACTCGTAATTGACAGGGGACACTCCTAATTGATAGGAGTCACTACCAATTGACAGGAGACACTGCTAATTGACAGGGACACTCCTAATTGACAGGGGGGAATCCAAATTGAAAGCGGGCACTCCTAATTGACGGGGGACACGCTTAATTGACAGGAGTCACTCCTCATTGACAGGGGCACTCCTAATTCACAGGTGTCACCCCTAAATGACAGGAGTCACTCCTCATTGACAGGGGAAACTCCTACTTGACAGGGGACACTCCTAATTGACAGGAGACACTGTTAATTGACAGGGTAGATTGCTAATTGACAGGGGTCACTCCTAATTGACAGGGAGCACTCGTAATTGACAGGGGACACTGCTAATTGACAGGGTAGATTGCGAATTGACAGGGGACACTCCTAATTGACAGGAGTCACCCCCAATTGACAGGAGACACTGCTAATAGACAGGGACACCCCTAATTAACACGGGGGAGTCCTAATGGAAAGGAGGCACTCCTAATTGACAGGAGTCACTCCTAATTGACGGGGGACACTCTTAATTGACAGGAGTCACTCGTAATTGACAGGGGACACTCCTAATTGACACAGACACTCCTAATTGATAGCGGGAACTCCTAATTGACAGGGGACACTGCTGATAGACAGGGAACCGCCTCATTGACAGGGGGGAATCCAAATTGACAGGAGTCACTCCCAATTGACAGGGGGCACTCCTAATTGACAGGGGCACTCCTAATTGACAGGGGTCACTCCTAATTGACAGGGGACACTGCTAATTGACAGTGGATACTCCTAATTGACAGAGGAGGTTCCTAATTGACAGGAGTCGCTCCTAATTGACAGAGGACGTTCCTAATTGACAGGAGTCACTCCTAATTGACTGGAGTCACTCCTAATTGACTGGAGACACTGCTAATTGACATGGACACTCCTAATTGACAGGGGGGGATCCTAATTGACAGGGGACTCTCCCAATTGACAGGAGTCACTACCAATTGACAGGAGACAATGCTAATTGACAGGGAAACTTCTAATTGACAGGGACGCTCCTAATTCACAGGAGTCACTCCGAATTGACAGGGGAGTCTCCTAATTTACAGAGGACACTGCTAATTGACAGTGGATACCCCTAATTGACAGAGGACGTTCCCAATTGACAGGAGTCACTCGTAATTGACAAAGGACGTTCCCAAGTGACAGGAGGCACTCCTAATTGACAGGGGCACTCCTAATTGACAGGAGTCACTCCTAATTGACTGGAGTCACTCCGAATTGACAGGAGGCACTGCTAATTGACATGGACACTCCTAATTGACAGTGGGGAATCCTAATTGAAAGCCGGCACTCCAAATTGACAGGAGTCACTCCGAATTGTCGGGGGACACGCTTAATTGACAGGAGTCACTCCTAATTGACAGGGGCACTCCTAATTCACAGGTGTCACTCCTTATTGACAGGTGACACTCCTAATTGACAGCAGTCACTCCCAATTGACATGAGTCACTCCAAATTGTCCGGAGTCACTCCTAATTGACAGGGGACACTCCGAATTGACAGGAGTCACTCCTAATTGAATGGTGCGCTCCTACTTGACAGAGGACACTGCTAATTGACAGGGGTCACTCCTAATTGACAGGGAGCACTCCTACTTGACAGGGCCCACTCCTAATTGACAGGGGAAACTCCTAGTTGATAGGGGACACTGCTAATTGACAGTGGATACTCCTAATTGACAGAGGACGTTCCTAATTGACACGAGTCACTCATAATTGACAGAGGACGTTCCTCATTGACTCGAGTCACTTCTAATTGACTGGAGTCACTCCTAATTGACAGGGGACACTCCTAATTGACAGGAGTCACTCCTAATTGACTCGTGTCACTCCTAATTGACAGGAGTCACTCCCAATTGACAGGAGGCACTGCTCATTGACAGGGACACTCCTAATTGACACGGGAGAATCCTAATTGAAAGGGGGCATTCCAAATTGGCAGGAGGCACTCCTAATTAACGGGGGACACTGTTAATTGACAGGAGTCACTCCTAATTGACAGGGGCACTCCTAATTGACAGGAGTCACTCCCAATTGACAGGAGTCACTCCAAATTGTCAGGAGTCACTCCTAATTGTCAGGGGACACTCCTAATTGACAGGCGTCACTCCTAAATGACAGGGGCGCTACTACTTGACAGAGGGCACTCCTCATTGACAGGGAACACTCATAATTGACAGGGGACACTCCTAATTGACAGGAGGCACTCCCAATTGACAGGGGGCACTCCTAATTGACAGGGGCACTCTTAATTCATAGGCGTCACTCCTAATTGACAGGGGACACTCCTAATTGACATAGGGCACTCCTAATTGACAGGGGACACTCCTAATTGACAGCGGACACTCCTAATTGACTGGAGTCACTCCTAATTGACAGCGACACTCCTAATTGACAGGGGACACGCTTAAATGACACGAGTAAATCCCAAATTAACAGCAGTAACTCCTAATTCACAGGAGTCACTCCTAATTGCCCGGGGCACACCTAATTGACAGGGGACACTCCTAATTGACAGGGGACACTGCTAATTGACAGGGGACACTCCGAATTGACAGGAGTCACTCCATTTGACTGGAGACACTCCTAATTGACTGGAGTCACTCCTAATTGACAGCGGGCACTCCTAATTGACAGGAGGCACTCCTAGTTGACTGGGGAGACTACTAATGGGCGGGGGTTACACCTAATTGACAGGAGTCACTCCTATTTGACAGGAGGAAACTCCTAATTCACAAGGGGTTACCCCTAATAGACAGGGGACACTCCTAATTGACAGGGGGTTCTCCAAATTTACATGAGTCACTCCTAATTGACATGAGACACGCCCAATTGACAGGGGACACTGCTAATTGCCAGCGGACACTCCTAATTGACAGAGGGCACTCCTAATTGACAGGAGTCACTCCAAATTGACAGGAGTCACTCCAAATTGACAGCAGTCACTCCTAACTGACAGGAGGCACACCTAATTGTCAGCGGGCACTCCTAACTGACAGGATTCACTCCCAATTGACAGCAGTCACTCCAAATTGTCAGGAGTCACTCCTAATTGACAGAGAACACTCCTAATTGACAGGGGACACTACTAATTGACAGGGGACACTCCTAATTGACAGGAGTCACTCCCAATTGACAGGGGGCACCCCTAATTGACAGGGGCGTTCCTAATTCACAGGAGACACTCCTAAATGACAGGAGTCACGCCTAATTGACTGGAATCACTCCTGATTGACAGGGAACACTCCTAATTGACAGGGTACACTGCTAATTGACAGGGGTCACTCCTAATTGACAGGGAGCACTCCTACTTGACAGGGCCCACTGCTACTTGACAGGGGACACTCCTAATTGACAGGGGACACTGCTAATTGAAAGTGGATACTCCAAATTGACAGAGGACGCTCCTAATTGACAGGAGTCACTCCTAATTGACAGGGGCAACTCGTAATTGACAGGGGACACTCCTAATTGACAGGAGTCACTACCAATTGACAGGAGACACTGCTAATTGACAGGGACACTCCTAATTGACAGCGGGGAATCCAAATTGAAAGCGGGCACTCCTAATTGACGGGGGACACGCTTAATTGACAGGAGTCACTCCTCATTGACAGGGGCACTCCTAATTCACAGGTGTCACCCCT
The DNA here is from genome assembly GCF_964213995.1 of Mustelus asterias. Taxonomy (NCBI): domain Eukaryota; kingdom Metazoa; phylum Chordata; class Chondrichthyes; order Carcharhiniformes; family Triakidae; genus Mustelus; species Mustelus asterias. The sequence continues at coordinate 1,616,968 of NW_027590127.1, forward strand.
AAATGACAGGAGTCACTCCACATTGACAGGGGAAACTCCTAATTGACAGGGGACACTCCTAATTGACAGGAGACACTGTTAATTGACAGGGTAGATTGCTAATTGACAGGGGTCACTCCTAATTGACAGGGAGCACCCCTAATTGACAGGGGACACTGCTAATTGACAGGGTAGATTGCTAATTGACAGGGGTCACTCCTAATTGACAGGAGTCACTCACAATTGACAGGAGACACTGCTAATAGACAGGGACACCCCTAATTAACACGGGGGAGTCCAAATGGAAAGGGGGCACTCCTAATTGACAGGAGTCACTCCTAATTGACGAGGGACACTCTTAATTGACAGGAGTCACTCGTAATTGACAGGGGACACTCCTAATTGACACAGACACTCCTAATTGATAGCGGGAACTCCTAATTGACAGGGGACACTCCTAATTGACAGGAGTCACTCCAAATTGACAGGAGACACTGCTGATAGACAGGGAACCTCCACATTGACAGGGGGGAATCCAAATTGACAGGAGTCACTCCCAATTGATAGGGGGCACCCCTAAATGACAGGGGCACTCCTAATTCACAGGAGTCACTACTCAATGACATGAGTCACTCCTAATTGACAGGGGACACTCCAAATTGACAGGGGTCACTCCTAATTGACAGGGGACACTGCTAATTGACAGTGGATACTCCTAATTGACAGAGGAGGTTCCTAATTGACAGGAGTCGCTCCTAATTGACAGAGGACGTTCCTAATTGACAGGAGTCACTCCTAATTGACTGGAGTCACTCCTAATTGACTGGAGACACTGCTAATTGACATGGACACTCCTAATTGACAGGGGGGATCCTAATTGACAGGGGACTCTCCCAATTGACAGGAGTCACTACCAATTGACAGGACACAATGCTAATTGACAGGGAAACTCCTAATTGACAGGGACACTCCTAATTCACAGGAGTCACTCCGAATTGACAGGGGAGTCTCCTAATTTACAGAGGACACTGCTAATTGACAGGAGTCACTCCTAATTGAATGGGGCGCTCCTACTTGACAGAGGGCACTCCTAATTGACACGGGACACTCCTAATTGACAGGGGACACTCCTATTTGACAGGAGTCACTCCCAATGGACAGGGGGCTCTCCTAATTGACAGGGGCACTCCTAATTCACAGTAGTGACTCCTAATTGACAGGGGACACTCATAATTGACAGAGGGCACTCCTAATTGACAGGGGACACTCCTAATTGACAGGGGACACTCCTTTTTGACTGGAGTCACTCCAAATTGACAGGAGGCACGCCCAATTGACAGGGGGCACTCCTAATTGACAGGGGCACTCCTAATTCATAGGAGTCACTCCTAATTGACAGGGGACACTCCTAATTGACAGGGGACATTCCTTTTTGACTGGAGTCACTCATAATTGACAGGAGGCACGCCCAATTGACAGGGGGCACTCCCAATTGACATGAGTCACTCCTAATTGACAGATGGAACTCCTAATGACGGGGGACACTCCTAATTGACAGGGGACACTCCTAATTGACTGGAGTAACTCCTAATTGACAGCGTCAATCCTAATTGACAGGGGGCGCGCCCAATTGACAGGGGACACTCCTAATTGACACGAGTCACTCCCAATTGACAGCAGTCACTCCTAATTCACAGGGGTCACTCCTAATTGCCCGGGAAACTGCTAATTGACAGGGGACACTCCTAATTGACAGGGGGCTCTCCTAATTGACAGCGGGCACTCCTAATTGACAGGAGGCACTCCTAGTTGACTGGGGATACTACAAATTGGCGGGGGTTACTCCTGATTGACAGGAGTCACTCCTATTTGAAAGGACGAAACTCCTAATTCACAGTGGTTACTCCTAAGAGACAGGGGACACTGCTAAGTGACAGGGGGTTCTCCAAATTTACATGAGTCACTCCTAATTGACATGAGACACGCCCAATTGACAGGGGACACTCCTATTTCACAGGAGTCACTCCTAATTGACGGGAAAATGCTAATTGACAGGGGACACTCCTAATTGACAGGGGGCTATCCTAATTGACAGCGGGCACTCCTAATTGACAGGAGGCACTCCTAGATAACTGGGGATACTACTAATTGGCGGGGGTTACTCCTAATTGACAGGAGTCACTCCTATTTGACAGCAGGAATCTCCTAATTCACAGTGGTTACTCCTGATAGACAGGGGACCCTGCTAATTGACAGGGGGTTCTCCAAATTGACATGAGTCACTCCTAATTTACATGAGACTCGCCCAATTGACAGGGGACACTCCTAATTTACAGGGGACAATCAAAATTGACAGAGGGCACTCCTAATTGACAGGAGTCACTCCAAATTGACAGGAGTCTATCCTAATTGACAGGAGTCACTCCTAACTGACAGGAGGCACACCTAATTGGCAGCGGACACTCCTAACTGACAGGAGTCACTCCCAATTGACAGCAGTCACTCCAAATGTCAGGAGTCACTCCTGTTTGACAGGGGACTCTCCTAATTGACAGGGGACACTACTAATTGACAGAGGACACTCCTAATTGACAGGGGACACTCCAAATTGTCAGCAGACACTCCTAATTGACAGGGGACACTCCTAATTGACAGTGCACACTACTAATTGACAGGGGACACTACTATTTGACAGAGGGCACTCCTAATTGACAGGGGACACTCCTAATTGACAGGGGACAATACTATTTGACAGGGGACACTCCTAATTGACAGGGGACACTCCTAATTGACAGGGTACACTAATATTTGACAGAGGGCACTACTAATTGACAGGGGACACTCATAATTGACAGGGGAAACTCCTAATTGACAGGAGTCACTCCCAATTGACAGGGGGCACTCATAATTGACAGAGGCACTCCTAATTTACAGGAAACACTCCTAAATGACAGGATTCACTCCGAATTTACTGGGGACACTCCTAATGTCAAGGGGCACTCCTAATTGACAGGGTACACTGCTAATTGACAGGGGTCACTCCTAATTGACAGGGAGCACTCCTACTTGACAGGGCCCACTGCTACTTGACAGGAGTCACTCCCAATTGACAGGAGACACTGCTAATTGACATGGACACTCCTAATTGACAGGGGTGATTCCAATTTGACAGGGGACTCTCACAATTGACAGGAGGCTCCACCAATTGACAGGAGACAATGCTAATTGACAGGTAAACTCCTAATTGACAGGGGCACTCCAAATTCACAGGAGTCACTCCGAATTGACAGGGGACACTCCTAACTGACAGGGGACAGTCCTAATTGACAGGGGACCCTGCTAATTGACAGTGGATACTCCTAATTGACAGAGGACGTTCCCAATTGACAGGAGTCACTCCTAATTGACAGGGGACACTCCTAATTGACAGGTTACACTAATATTTGACAGAGGACACTCCTAATTGACAGGGGACACTCCAAATTGTCAGCAGACACTCCAAATTGACAGGGGACACTCCTAATTGACAGTGGACACTACTAATTGACAGGGGACACTACTATTTGACAGAGGGCACTCCTAATTGACAGGGGACACTCCTAATTGACAGGGGACACTACTATTTGACAGGGGACACTCCTAATTGACAGGGGACACTCCGAATTGACAGGGTACACTAATATTTGACAGAGGGCACTCCTAATTGACAGGGGACACTCATAATCGACAGGGGAAACTCCTAATTGACAGGAGTCACTCCCAATTGACAGGGGGCACTCATAATTGACAGAGGCACTCCTAATTTACAGGAAACACTCCTAAATGACAGGATTCACTCCTAATTGACTGGGGACACTCCTAATGACAGGGGACACTCCTAATTGACAGGGTACACTGCTAATTGACAGGGGTCACTCCTAATTGACAGGGAGCACTCCTACTTGACAGGGCCCACTGCTACTTGACAGGAGTCACTCCCAATTGACAGGAGACACTGCTAATTGACATGGACACTCCTAATTGACAGGGGTGATTCCTATTTGACAGGGGATTCTCACAATTGACAGGAGGCTCTACCAATTGACAGGAAACAATGCTAATTGACAGGTAAACTCCTAATTGACAGGGGCACTCCTAATTCACAGGAGTCACTCCGAATTGACAGGGGACACTCCTAATTGACAGGGGACACTCCTAATTGACAGGGGACACTGCTAATTGACAGTGGATACTCCTAATTGACAGATGACGTTCCCAATTGACAGGAGTCACTCCTTATTGACAGGAGTCACTCCCAATTGACAAAGGACGTTCCTAATTGACAGGAGGAACTCCTAATTGACAGGGGCACTCCTAATTCACAGGAGTCACTCCTAATTGACTGGAGTCACTCCGAATTGACAGGAGGCACTGCTAATTGACATGGACACTCCTAATTGACAGAGGGGAATCCTAATTGAAAGCCGGCACCCCAAATTGACAGGAGTCACTCCAAATTGACAGGAGTCACTCCTAACTGACAGGAGGCACACCTAATTGTCAGCGGACACTCCTAACTGACAGGAGTCACTCCCAATTGACAGCAGTCACTCCAAATTGTCAGGAGTCACTCCTAATTGACAGAGAACACTCCTAATTGACAGGGGACACTCCTAATTGACAGAGGACACTCCTAATTGACAGGGGACACACATAATTGACAGGGGACACTCCTAATTGACAGGAGTCACTCCCAATTGACAGGGGGCACCCCTAATTGACAGGGGCATTCCTAATTCACAGGAGTCACTCCTAAATGACAGGAGTCACGCCTAATTGACTGGAATCACTCCTGATTGACAGGGAACACTCCTAATTGACAGGGTACACTGCTAATTGACAGGGGTCACTCCTAATTGACAGGGAGCACTCCTACTTGACAGGGCCCACTGCTACTTGACAGGGGACCCTCCTAATTGACAGGGGACACTGCTAATTGAAAGTGGATACTCCAAATTGACAGAGGACGCTCCTAATTGACAGGAGTCACTCCTAATTGACAGGAGACACTGCTAATTGACAGGGACACTCCTAATTGACAGGGGGGAATCCAAATTGAAAGCGGGCACTCCTAATTGACGGGGGACACGCTTAATTGACAGGAGTCACTCCTCATTGACAGGGGCACTCCTAATTCACAGGTGTCACCCCTAAATGACAGGAGTCACTCCTCATTGACAGGGGAAACTCCTAATTGACAGGGGACACTCCTAATTGACAGGATACACTGTTAATTGACAGGGTAGATTGCTAATTGACAGGGGTCACTCCTAATTGACAGGGAGCACCCCTAATTGACAGGGGACACTGCTAATTGACAGGGTAGATTGCTAATTGACAGGGGTCACTCCTAATTGACAGGAGTCACTCCCAATTGACAGGAGACACTGCTAATAGACAGGGACACACCTAATTAACACGGGGGAGTCCTAATGGAAAGGGGGCACTCCTAATTGACAGGAGTCACTCCTAATTGACGGGGGACACTCGTAATTGACAGGGGACACTCCTAATTGACACAGACACTCCTAATTGATAGGGGAACTCCTAATTGACAGGGGACACTCCAAATTGACAGGAGTCACTCCAAATTGACAGGAGACACTGCTGATAGACAGGGAACCTCCTCATTGACAGGGGGGAATCCAAATTGACAGGAGTCACTCCCAATTGACAGGGGGCACTCCTATTTGACAGGGGCACTCCTAATTAACAGGAGTCACTCCTAAATGACACGAGTCACTCCTACTTGACAGGGGACACTCCAAATTGACAGGGGTCACTCCTAATTGACAGGGGACACTGCTAATTGACAGTGGATACTCCTAATTGACAGAGGAGGCTCCTAATTGACAGGAGTCGCTCCTAATTGACAGAGGACGTTCCTAATTGACAGGAGTCACTCCTAATTGACTGGAGTCACTCCTAATTGACTGGAGACACTGCTAATTGACATGGACACTCCTAATTGACAGGGGGGATCCTAATTGACAGGGGACTCTCCCAATTGACAGGAATCACTACCAATTGACAGGACACAATGCTAATTGACAGGGAAACTCCTAATTGACAGGGACACTTCTAATTCACAGGAGTCACTCCGAATTGACAGGGAAGTCTCCTAATTTACAGAGGAAACTGCTAATTGACAGGAGTCACTCCTAATTGAATGGGGCGCTCCTACTTGACAGAGGGCACTCCTAATTGACACGGGACACTCCTAATTGACAGGGGACACTCAAAATAGACAGGGGACACTCCAAATTGATACAGGCACTCCTAATTGATAGGGGAACTCCTAATTGACAGGGGAAACTCCTAATTGACAGGAGTCACTCCAAATTGACAGGAGACACTGCTGATAGACAGGGAACCTCCTCATTGACAGGGGGGAATCCAAATTGACAGGAGTCACTCCCAATTGACAGGGGGCACTCCTAATTGACAGGGGCACTCCTAATTCACAGGAGTCACTCCTAAATGACACGAGTCACTCCTACTTGACAGGGGACACTCCAAATTGACAGGGGTCACTCCTAATTGACAGGGGACACTGCAAATTGACAGTGGATACTCCTAATTGACAGAGGAGGTTCCTAATTGACAGGAGTCGCTCCTAATTGACAGAGGACGTTCCTAATTGACAGGAGTCACTCCTAATTGACTGGGGTCACTCCTAATTGACTGGAGACACTGCTAATTGACATGGACACTCCTAATTGACAGGTGGGGATCCTAATTGACAGGGGACTCTCCCAATTGACAGGAGTCACTACCAATTGACAGGAGACAATGCTAATTGACAGGGAAACTCCTAATTGACAGGGACACTCCTAATTGACAGGGTACACTGCTAATTGACAGGGGTCACTCCTAATTGACAGGGAGCACTCCTACTTGACAGGGCCCACTGCTACTTGACAGGGGACCCTCCTAATTGACAGGGGACACTGCTAATTGAAAGTGGATACTCCAAATTGACAGAGGACGCTCCTAATTGACAGGAGTCACTCCTAATTGACAGGAGACACTGCTAATTGACAGGGACACTCCTAATTGACAGGGGGGAATCCAAATTGAAAGCGGGCACTCCTAATTGACGGGGGACACGCTTAATTGACAGGAGTCACTCCTCATTGACAGAGGCACTCCTAATTCACAGGTGTCACCCCTAAATGACAGGAGTCACTCCTCATTGACAGGGGAAACTCCTAATTGACAGGGGACACTCCTAATTGACAGGAGACACTGTTAATTGACAGGGTAGATTGCTAATTGACAGGGGTCACTCCTAATTGACAGGGAGCACTCCTAATTGACAGGGGACACTGCTAATTGACAGGGTAGATTGCTAATTGACAGGGGTCACTCCTAATTGACAGTAGTCACTCCCAATTGACAGGAGACACTGCTAATAGACAGGGACACACCTAATTAACACGGGGGAGTCCTAATGGAAAGGGGGCACTCCTAATTGACAGGAGTCACTCCTAATTGACGGGGGACACTCGTAATTGACAGGGGACACTCCTAATTGACACAGACACTCCTAATTGATAGGGGAACTCCTAATTGACAGGGGACACTCCAAATTGACAGGAGTCACTCCAAATTGACAGGAGACACTGCTGATAGACAGGGAACCTCCTCATTGACAGGGGGGAATCCAAATTGACAGGAGTCACTCCCAATTGACAGGGGGCACTCCTAATTGACAGGGGCACTCCTAATTAACAGGAGTCACTCCTAAATGACACGAGTCACTCCTACTTGACAGGGGACACTCCAAATTGACAGGGGTCACTCCTAATTGACAGGGGACACTGCTAATTGACAGTGGATACTCCTAATTGACAGAGGAGGTTCCTAATTGACAGGAGTCGCTCCTAATTGACAGAGGACGTTCCTAATTGACAGGAGTCACTCCTAATTGACTGGAGTCACTCCTAATTGACTGGAGACACTGCTAATTGACATGGACACTCCTAATTGACAGGGGGGGATCCTAATTGACAGGGGACTCTCCCAATTGACAGGAATCACTACCAATTGACAGGACACAATGCTAATTGACAGGGAAACTCCTAATTGACAGGGACACTTCTAATTCACAGGAGTCACTCCGAATTGACAGGGGAGTCTCCTAATTTACAGAGGAAACTGCTAATTGACAGGAGTCACTCCTAATTGAATGGGGCGCTCCTACTTGACAGAGGGCACTCCTAATTGACACGGGACACTCCTAATTGACAGGGGACACTCAAAATAGACAGGGGACACTCCTAATTGACACAGGCACTCCTAATTGATAGGGGAACTCCTAATTGACAGGGGACACTCCTAATTGACAGGAGTCACTCCAAATTGACAGGAGACACTGCTGATAGACAGGGAACCTCCTCATTGACAGGGGGGAATCCAAATTGACAGGAGTCACTCCCAATTGACAGGGGGCACTCCTAATTGACAGGGGCACTCCTAATTCACAGGAGTCACTCCTAGATGACACGAGTCACTCCTACTTGACAGGGGACACTCCAAATTGACAGGGGTCACTCCTAATTGACAGGGGACACTGCAAATTGACAGTGGATACTCCTAATTGACAGAGGAGGTTCCTAATTGACAGGAGTCGCTCCTAATTGACAGAGGACGTTCCTAATTGACAGGAGTCACTCCTAATTGACTGGGGTCACTCCTAATTGACTGGAGACACTGCTAATTGACATGGACACTCCTAATTGACAGGGGGGGATCCTAATTGACAGGGGACTCTCCCAATTGACAGGAGTCACTACCAATTGACAGGAGACAATGCTAATTGACAGGGAAACTCCTAATTGACAGGGACACTCCTAATTCACAGGAGTCACTCCGAATTGACAGGGGAGTCTCCTAATTTACAGAGGAAAATGCTAATTGACAGGAGTCACTCCTAATTGAATGGGGCGCTCCTACTTGACAGAGGGCACTCCTAATTGACACGGGACACTCCTAATTGACAGGGGACACTCATAATTGACAGGGGAGACTCCTATTTGACAGGAGTCACTCCCAATGGACAGGGGGCTCTCCTAATTGACAGGGGCACTCCTAATTCACAGTAGTGACTCCTAATTGACAGGGGACACTCCTAATTGACAGAGGCCACTCCTAATTGACAGGTGACACTCCTAATTGACAGGGGACACTCCTTTTTGACTGGAGTCACTCCAAATTGACAGGAGGCACGCCCAATTGACGGGGGCACTCCTAATTGACAGGGGCACTCCTAATTCATAGGAGTCACTCCTAATTGACAGGCGACACTCCTAATTGACAGGGGACATTCCTTTTTGACTGGAGTCACTCCGAATTGACAGGAGGTACGCCCAATTGACAGGGGGCACTCCTAATTGACAGGGGCACTCCTAATTGACAGAGGGAGCTCCTAATGACGGGGGACACTCCTAATTGACAGGGGACACTCCTAATTGACTGGAGTAACTCCTAATTGACAGCGTCACTCCTAATTGACAGGTGCGCCCAATTGACAGGGGACACTCCTAATTGACACGAGTCACTCCCAATTGACAGCAGTCACTCCTAATTCACAGGAGTCACTCCTAATTGCCCGGGAAACTGCTAATTGACAGGGGACACTCCTAATTGACAGGGGGCTCTCCTAATTGACAGCGGGCACTCCTAATTGACAGGAGGCACTCCTAGTTGACTGGGGATACTACTAATTGGCGGGGGTTACTCCTGACTGACAGGAGTCACTCCTATTTGACAGGACGAAACTCCTAATTCACAGTGGTTACTCCTAATAGACAGGGGACACTGCTAATTGACAGGGGGTTCTCCAAATTTACATGAGTCACTCCTAATTGACATGAGACACGCCCAATTGATAGGGGACACTCCTAATTCACAGGAGTCACTCCTAATTGCCGGGGAAATGCTAATTGACAGGGGACACTCCTAATTGACAGGGGGCTATCCTAATTGACAGCGGGCACTCCTAATTGACAGGAGGCACTCCTAGATAACTGGGGATACTACTAATTGGCGGGGGTTACTCCTAATTGACAGGAGTCACTCCTATTTGACAGGAGGAAACTCCAAATTCACAGTGGTTACTCCTAATAGACAGGGGACCCTGCTAATTGACAGGGGGTTCTCCAAATTGACATGAGTCACTCCTAATTTACATGAGACTCGCCCAATTGACAGGGGACACTCCTAATTGACAGGGGACAATCAAAATTGACAGAGGGCACTCCTAATTGACAGGAGTCACTCCAAATTGACAGGAGTCTCTCCTAATTGACAGGAGTCACTCCTAACTGACAAGAGGCACACCTAATTGGCAGCGGACACTCCTAACTGACAGGAGTCACTCCCAATTGACAGCAGTCACTCCAAATGTCAGGAGTCACTCCTATTTGACAGGGGACACTCCTAATTGACAGGGTACACTAATATTTGACAGAGGACACTCCTAATTGACAGGGGACACTCCAAATTGTCAGCAGACACTCCTAATTGACAGGGGACACTCCTAATTGACAGGGGACACTACTAATTGACAGGGGACACTACTATTTGACAGAGGGCACTCCTAATTGACAGGGGACACTCCTAATTGACAGGGGACACTACTATTTGACAGGGGACACTCCTAATTGACAGGGGACACTCCTAATTGAAAGGGTACACTAACATTTGACAGAGGGCACTCCTAATTGACAGGGGACACTCCTAATTGACAGGGGACACTACTATTTGACAGGGGGCACTCATAATTGACAGAGGCACTCCTAATTTACAGGAAACACTCCTAAATGACAGGATTCACTCCGAATTGACTGGGGACACTCCAAATGACAGGGGACACTCCTAATTGACAGGGTACACTGCTGATTGACAGGGGTCACTCCTAATTGACAGGGAGCACTCCTACTTGACAGGGCCCACTGCTACTTGACAGGAGTCACTCCCAATTGACAGGAGACACTGCTAATTGACATGGATACTCCTAATTGACAGGGGGGATTCCTATTTGACAGTGGACTCTCACAATTGACAGGAGGCTCTACCAATTGACAGGAGACAATGCTAATTGACAGGTAAACTCCTAATTGACAGGGGCACTCCTAATTCACAGGAGTCACTCCGAATTGACAGGGGACACTCCTAATTGACAGGGGACACTCCTAATTGACAGGGGACACTGCTAATTGACAGTGGATACTCCTAATTGACAGAGGACGTTCCCAATTGACAGGAGTCACTCCTAATTGACAGGAGTCACTCCCAATTGACAAAGGACGTTCCTAATTGACAGGAGGCACTCCTAATTGACAGGGGCACTCCTAATTCACAGGAGTCACTCCTAATTGACAGGAGTCACTCCTAATTGACTGGAGTCACTCCGAATTGACAGGAGCCACTGCTAATTGACATGGACACTCCTAATTGACAGAGGGGAATCCTAATTGAAAGCCGGCACCCCAAATTGACAGGAGTCACTCCGATTTGACGGGGGGCACGATTAATTGACAGGAGTCACTCCTAATTGACAGGGGCACTCCTAATTCACAGGTGTCACTCCTAATTGACAGGTGACACTCCTAATTGACAGGAGTCACTCCCAATTGACATGAGTCACTCCAAATTGTCCGGAGTCACTCCTAATTGACATGGGACACTCCTAATTGACAGGGGACACTCATAATTGACAGGGGACACTCCTTTTTGACAGCAGTCACTCCCAATTGACAGGGGGCTCTCCTAATTGACAGGGTCCCTCCTAATTCACAGTAGTCACTCCTATTTGACAGGGGATACTCCTAATTGACAGAGGGCACTCCTAATTGACAGGGGACACTCCTAATTGACAGGGGACACTCCTTTTTGACTGGAGTCACTCCTAATTGACAGGAGGCACGCCCAATTGACAGGGGGCACTCCTAATTGACAGGGGCACTCCTAATTCATAGGAGTCACTCCTAATTGACAGGTGACGCTCCTAATTGACAGGAGTCACTCCCAATTGACATGAGTCACTCCAAATTGTCCGGAGTCACTCCTAATTGACAGGGGACACTCCTAATTGACAGGGGACACTCCTAATTGACAGTAGTCACTCCCAATTGACAGGGGGGACTCCTAATTGACAGAGGGCACTCCTAATTGACAGGGGACACTCCTAATTGACAGGGGACATTCATTTTTGACTGGAGTCACTCCTAAATGACAGGAGGGACGTCCAATTGACATGGGACACTCCTAATTGACACTCCTAATTGACAGAGGGAACTCCAAATTGACAGGGGACTCTCCTAATTGACAGGGGACATTCCTTTTTGACTGGAGTCACTCCTAATTGACAGGAGGCACGCCCAATTGACAGGGGGCACTCCTAATTGACAGGGGCACTCCTAATTGACAGAGGGAGCTCCTAATGACGGGGGACACTCCTAATTGACAGGGGACACTCCTAATTGACTGGAGTAACTCCTAATTGACAGCGTCACTCCTAATTGACAGGTGCGCCCAATTGACAGGGGACACTCCTAATTGACACGAGTCACTCCCAATTGACAGCAGTCACTCCTAATTCACAGGAGTCACTCCTAATTGTCCGGGACACTGCTAATTGACAGGGGGCTCTCCTAATTGACAGCGGGCACTCCTAATTGACAGGAGGCACTCCTAGTTGACTGGGGATACGACTAATTGGCGGGGGTTACTCCAAATTGTCAGGAGTCACTCCTATTTGACAGGAGGAATCTCCTAATTCACAGTGGTTACTCCTAATAGACAGGGGACACTGCTAATTGACAGGGGGTTCTCCAAATTGACATGAGTCACTCCAAATTGACAGGGGACATGACTACTTGACATGGGACACTCCTAATTGCCAGGGGGCACTCCTAATTGACAGGGGACACTCCTAATTGACAGGGGACACTCCTTTTTGACTGGAGTCACTCCTAATTGACAGGGGACATTCCTTTTTGACTGGAGTCACTCCTAATTGACAGGAGGCACGCCCAATTGACAGGGGGCACTCCTAATTGACAGGGGCACTCCTAATTGACAGAGGGCAATCCTAATTGACGGGGGACACTCCTAATTGACAGGGGACACTCCTTTTTGACTGGAGTCACTCCTAATTGACAGGGTCATTCCTTTTTGACTGGAGTCACTCCTAATTGACAGGAGGCACGCCCAATTGACAGGGGGCACTCCTAATTGACAGGGGCACTCCTATTTGACAGAGGGCAATCCTAATTGACGGGGGACACTCCTAATTGACAGCGACACTCCTAATTGACAGGGGGCGCGCCCAATTGACTGGGGACACTCCTAATTGACACGAGTCACTCCCAATTGACAGCAGTCACTCCTAATTCACAGGAGTCACTCCTAATTGCCCGGGAAACTGGTAATTGACAGGGGACACTCCTAATTGACAGGGGGCTCTCCTAATTGACAGCGGGCACTCCTAATTGACAGGAGGCACTCCTAGTTGACTGGGGATACTACTAATTGGCGGGGGTTACTCCTAATTGACAGGAGTCACTCCTATTTTACAGGAGGAAACTCCTAATTCACAGTGGTTACTCCTTATTGACAGGGGACACTGCTAATTTAAAGGGTGTTCTCCAAATTGACATGAGTCACTCCTAATTGACATGAGACACGCCCAATTGACAAGGGACACTCCTAATTGACAGGGGACAATCCTAATTGACAGAGGGCACTCCTAATTGACAGGAGTCACTCCTAATTGACAGGGGCGCTCCTATCTGGCAGAGGGCACTCCTAATTGACACGGGACACTCCTAATTGACAGGGGACACTCCTAATTGACACGAGTCACTCCCAATTGACAGCAGTCACTCCTAATTCACAGGAGTCACTCCTAATTGTCCGGGACACTGCTAATTGACAGGGGACGCTCCTAATTGACAGGGGGCTCTCCTAATTGACAGCGGGCACTCCTAATTGACAGGAGGCACTCCTAGTTGACTGGGGATACGACTATTGACGGGGGTTACTCCTAATTGTCAGGAGTCACTCCTATTTGACAGGAGGAAACTCCTAATTCACAGTGGTTACTCCTAATAGACAGGGGACACTGCTAATTGACAGGGGGTTCTCCAAATTGACATGAGTCACTCCTAATTGACAGGGGACACGACTAATTGACATGGGACACTCCTAATTGACAGGGGGCTCTCCTAATTGACAGGGGCCCTCCTAATTCACAGTAGTCACTCCTACTTGACAGGGGACACTCCTAATTGACAGAGAGCACTCCTAATTGACAGGGGACACTCCTAATTGACAGGGGACACTCCTTTTTGACTGGAGTCACTCCTAATTGACAGGAGGCACGCCCAATTGACAGGGGGCACTCCTAATTGACAGGGGCACTCCTAATTCATAGGAGTCACTCCTAATTGACAGGTGACACTCCCAATTGACAGGAGTCACTCCCAATTGACACGAGTCACTCCAAATTGTCCGGAGTTACTCCTAATTGACAGGGGACACTCCTAATTGACAGGAGTTACTCCTAATTGACAGAGGCGCTCCTACCTGACAGAGGGCACTCATAATTGACACGGGACACTCCTAATTGACAGGGGACACTCCTAATTGACAGTAGTCACTCCCAATTGACAGGGGGCACTCCTACTTGACACGAGTCTCTCCCAATTGACAGCAGTCACTCCTAATTCTCAGGAGTCACTCCTAATTGTCCGGGACGCTGCTAATTGACAGGGGACACTCTTAATTGACAGGAGTCACTCCTAATTGACAGGGGACACTGCTAATTGACAGAGGACACTCCTAATTGACAGGGGACACTCCAAATTGTCAGCAGACACTCCTAATTGACAGGGGGCACTCGTAATTGACAGGGGACACTACTAATTGACTGGGGACACTACTATTTGACAGAGGGCACTCCTAATTGACAGGGGACACTCCAAATTGAGAGGGGCACTCCAAATTCACAGGAGTCACTCCTAAATGACAGCATTCACTCCTAATTGACTGGGGACACTCCTAATGACAGGGGACACTCCTAATCGACAGGGTACACTGCTAATTGACAGGGGTCACTCCTAATTGACAGGGAGCACTCCTACTTGACAGGGCCCACTCCTACTTGACAGGAGTCACTCCCAATTGACAGGAGACACTGCTAATTGACATGGACACTCCTAATTGACAGGGGGGATTCCTATTTGACAGGGGACTCTCCCAATTGACTGGAGGCTCTACCAATTGACAGGAGACAATGCTAATTGACAGGTAAACTCCTAATTGACAGGGGCACTCCTAATTCACAGGAGTCACTCCGAATTGACAGGGGACACTCCTAATTGACAGGGGACACTCCTAATTGACAGGGGACACCGCTAATTGACAGTGGATACTCCTAATTGACAGAGGACGTTCCCAATTGACAGGAGTCACTCCTTATTGACAGGAGTCACTCCCAATTGACAAAGGACGTTCCTAATTGACAGGAGGCCCTCCTAATTGACATGGGCACTCCTAATTCACAGGAGTCACTCCTAATCGACAGGAGTCACTCCTAATTGACTGGAGTCACTCCGAATTGACAGGAGGCACTGCTAATTGACATGGACACTCCTAATTGACAGAGGGGAATCCTAATTGAAAGCCGGCACTCCAAATTGACAGGAGTCACTCCGAATTGTCGGGGGACACGATTAATTGACAGGAGTCAATCCTAATTGACAGGTGACACTCCTAATTGACAGTAGTCACTCCCAATTGACATGAGTCACTCCAAATTGTCCGGAGTCACTCCTAATTGACAGGGGACACTCCTAATTGACAGGAGTCACTCCTAATTGACAGGGGCGCTCCTACTTGACAGAGGGCACTCCTAATTGACAGGGGGCTCTCCTAACTGACAGGGGCCCTCCTAATTCACAGTAGTCACTCCTAACTGACAGGGGACACTCCTAATTGACAGAGGGCAATCCTTATTAACAGGTGTCACTCCTAATTGACAGGTGACACTCCTAATTGACAGTTGTCACTCCCAATTGACATGAGTCACTCCAAATTGTCCGGAGTCACTCCTAATTGAAAGGGGAAACTCCGAATTGACAGGGGACACTCATAATTGACAGGGGACACTCCTATTTGACAGCAGTCACTCCCAATTGACAGGGGGCTCTCCTAATTGACAGGGGCCCTCCTAATTCACAGTAGTCACTTCTAACTGACAGGGGACACTCCTAATTGACAGAGGGCAATCCTAATTGACAGGGGACACTCCTAATTGACAGGGGACACTCCTTTTTGACTGGAGTCACTCCTAATTGACAGGAGGCACGCCCAATTGACAGGGGGCACTCCTAATTGACAGGGGCACTCCTAATTCATAGGAGTCACTCCTAATTGACAGGTGACACACCTAATTGACAGGAGTCACTCCCAATTGACATGAGTCACTCCAAATTGTCCGGAGTCACTCCTAATTGAGAGGGGACACTCCTAATTGACAGGAGTCACTCCTAATTGACAGGGGCGCTCCTATCTGAAAGCGGGCACTCCTAATTGACACGGGACACTCCTAATTGAAAGGGGACACTCCTAATTGACACGAGTCACTCCCAATTGACAGCAGTCACTCCTAATTCACAGGTGTCACTCCTAATTGTCCGGGACACTGCTAATTGACAGGGGACACTCCTAATTGACAGGGGGCTCTCCTAATTGACAGCGGGCAACCCTAATTGACAGGAGGCACTCCTAGTTGACTGGGGATACGACTAATTGGCGGGGGTTACTCCTAATTGTCAGGAGTCACTCCTATTTGACAGGAGGAAACTCCTAATTCACAGTGGTTACTCCTAATAGACAGGGGACACTGCTAATTGACAGGGGGTTCTCCAAATTGACATGAGTCACTCCTAATTGACAGGGGACACGACTAATTGACATGGGACACTCCTAATTGACAGGGGGCTCTCCTAATTGACAGGGGCCCTCCTAATTCACAGTAGTCACTCCTACTTGACAGGGGACACTCCTAATTGACAGAGAGCACTCCTAATTGAAAGGGGACACTCCTAATTGACAGGGGACATTCCTTTTTGACTGGAGTCACTCCTAATTGACAGGAGGCACGCCCAGTTGACAGGGGGCACTCCTAATTGACAGGGGCACTCCTAATTCATAGGAGTCACTCCTAATTGACAGGTGACACTCCCAATTGACAGGAGTCACTCCCAATTGACATGAGTCACTCCAAATTGTCCGGAGTTACTCCTAATTGACAGGGGACACTCCTAATTAACAGGAGTCACTCCTAGTTGACAGAGGCGCTCCTACGTGACAGAGGGCACTCCTAATTGACACGGGACACTCCTAATTGACAGGGGACACTCCTAATTGACAGTAGTCACTCCCAATTGACAGGGGGCACTCCTTATTGACAGAGGGCACTCCTAATTGACAGGGGACAACCTAATTGACAGGGGACATTCCTTTTTGACTGGAGTCACTCCTAATTGACAGGGGACATTCCGTTTTGACTGGAGTCACTCCTAATTGACAGGAGGCACGCCCAATTGACAGGGGGCACTCGTAATTGACAGGGGCACTCCTAATTGACAGAGGGCACTCCTAATTCATCGCAGTCACTCCTAATTGACAGGAGGCACGTCCAATTGACAAGGGACACTCCTAAATGACAGGGGCTGTCCTAATTCATAGGAGTCACTCCTTATTGACAGGGGACACTCCTAATTGACAGAGGGCACTCCAAATCGACGGGGGACACTCCTAATTGACAGGGGACACTCCTAATTGACTGGAGTAACGTCCAATTGACAGGGGAGACTCCTAAATGACAGGGACACTCCGAATTCATAGGAGTCACTCCTAATTGACAGGGGACACTCCTAATTGACAGAGGGCACTCCTAACTAACGGGGGACACTCCTAATTGACTGGAGTAACTCCTAATTGACAGCGACACACCTAATTGACAGGGGGAGCGCCCAATTGACAGGGGACACTCCTAATTGACACGAGTCACTCCCAATTGAAAGCAGTCACACCTAATTCACAGGAGTCACTCCTAATTGCCAGGGAAACTGCTAATTGACAGGGGGCACTCCTAATTGACAGGGGGCTCTCCTAATTGACAGCGGGCACTCCTAATTGACAGGAGGCACTCCTAGTTGACTGGGGATACGACTAATTGGCGGGGGTTACTCCTAATTGACAGGAGTCACTCCTATTTGACAGGAGGAAACTCCTAATTCACAGTGGTTACTCCTAATAGACAGGGGACCCTGCTAATTGACAGGGGGTTCTCCAAATTGACATGAGTTACTCCTAATTCACATGAGACACGCCCAATTGACAGGGGACACTCCTAATTGACAGCGGACACTCCTAATTGACAGAGGGCACTCCCAATTGTCAGCAGTCACTCCAAATGTCAGGAGTCACTCCTAATTGACAGGGGACACTCTTAATTGACAGGGGACACGACTAATTGACAGAGGACACTCCTAATTGACAGGGGACACTCCAAACTGTCAGCAGACACTCCTGATTGACAGGGCACACTCCTAATTGACAGGGGACACTACTAATTGACAGGGGACACTACTATTTGACAGAGGGCACTCCTAATTGACAGGGGACACTCCTAATTGACAGGGGACACTACTATTTGACAGGGGACACTCCTAATTGACAGGGGACACTCCTAATTGACAGGGGACACGAATATTTGACAGAGGGCACTCCTAATTGACAGGGGACACTCATAATTGACAGGGGAAACTCCTAATTGACAGGAGTCACTCCCAATTGACAGGGGACACTCATAATTGACAGGGGCACTCCTAATTCACAGGAGTCACTCCTAATTGACAGGATTCACTCCTAATTGACTGGGGACACTCCTAATGACAGGGGACACTCCTAATTGACAGGGGACACTCCAAATTGTCAGCAGACACTCCTAATTGACAGGGGACACTCCTAATTGACAGGGGACACTACTAATTGACAGGGGACACAACTATTTGACAGAGGGCACACCTAATTGACTGGAGTCACTCCTAATTGACAGGAGGCACGCCCAATTGACAGGGGGCACTCCTAATTGACAGGGGCACTCCTAATTCATAGGAGTCACTCCTAACTGACAGGTGACACACCTAATTGACAGGAGTCACTCCGAATTGACATGAGTCACTCCAAATTGTCCGGAGTCACTCCTAATTGACAGGGGACACTCCTAATTGACAGGAGTCACTCCTAATTGACAGGGGCGCTCCTACCTGACAGAGGGCACTCCTAATTGATACGGGACACTCCTAATTGAAAGGGGACACTCCTAATTGACAATAGTCACTCCCAATTGACAGGGGGCACTCCTAATTGACAGAGGGCACTCCTAATTGACAGGGGACACTCCTATTTGACAGGGGACTTTCCTTTTTGACTGGAGTCACTCCTAATTGACAGGAGGCACGTCCAATTGACAGGGACACTCCTAAATGACAGGGACACTCCGAATTCATAGGAGTCACTCCTAATTGACAGGGGACACTCCTAATTGACAGAGGGCACTCCTAACTAACGGGGGACACTCCTAATTGACTGGAGTAACTCCTAATTGACGGCGACACACCTAATTGTCAGGGGGAGCGCCCAATTGACAGGGGACACTCCTAATTGACACGAGTCACTCCCAATTGACAGCAGTCACTCCAAATTCACAGGAGTCACTCCTAATTGCCCGGGAAACTGCTAATTGACAGGGGGCACTCCTAATTGACAGGGTGCTCTCCTAATTGACAGCGGGCACTCCTAATTGACAGGAGGCACTCCTAGTTGACTGGGGATACGACTAATTGGCGGGGGTTACTCCTAATTGACAGGAGTCACTCCTATTTGACAGGAGGAAACTCCTAATTCACAGTGGTTACTCCTAATAGACAGGGGAGACTGCAAATTGACAGGGGGTTCTCCAAATTGACATGAGTCACTCCAAATTCACATGAGACACGCCCAATTGACAGGGGACACTCCTAATTGACAGCGGACACTCCTAACTGACAGAGGGCACTCCTAATTGACAGGAGTCACTCCAAATTGACAGGAGTCACTCCTAATTGACAGGAGTCACTCCTAACTGACAGGAGGCACACCTAATTGGCAGCGGACACTCCTAACTGACAGGAGTCACTCCCAATTGTCAGCAGTCACTCCAAATGTCAGGAGTCACTCCTAATTGACAGGGGACACTCTTAATTGACAGGGGACACGACAAATTGACAGAGGTCACTCCTAATTGACAGGGGACACTCCAAATTGTCAGCAGACACTCCTGATTGACAGGGCACAATCCTAATTGACAGGGGACACTACTAATTGACAGGGGACACTACTATTTGACAGAGGGCACTCCTAATTGACAGGGGACACTCCTAATTGACAGGGGACACTACTATTTGACAGGGGACACTCCTAATTGATAGGGGACACTCCTAATTGACAGGGGACACTAATATTTGACAGAGGGCACTCCTAATTGACAGGGGACACTCATAATTGACAGGGGCACTCCTAATTCACAGGAGTCACTCCTAAATGACAGGGTTCACTCCTAATTGACAGGGGACACTCCTAATTGACAGGGGACACTCATAATTGACAGGAGAAACTCCTAATTGACAGGAGTCACTCCCAATTGACAGGGGGCACTCATAATTGACAGGGACACTCCTAGTTCACAGGAGTCACTCCTAAATGACAGGATTCACTCCTAATTGACTGGGGACACTCCTAATGACAGGGGACACTCCTAATTGACAGGGTACACTGCTAATTGACAGGGGTCACTCCTAATTGACAGGGAGCACTCCTACTTGACAGGGCCCACTGCTACTTGACAGGAGTCACTCCCAATTGACAGGAGACACTGCTAATTGACATGGACACTCCTAATTGACAGGGGGATTCCTAATTGACAGGGGGTTCTCCCAATTGACAGGAGGCTCTACCAATTGACAGGAGACAAGGCTAATTGACAGGTAAACTCCTAATTGCCAGGGGCACTCCTAATTCACAGGAGTCAATCCAAATTGACAGGGGACACTCCTAATTGACAGGGGACACTCCGAATTGACAGAGGACGTTCCCAATTGACAGGAGTCATTCCTAATTGACAGGAGTCACTCCCAATTGACAAAGGACGTTCCTAATTGACAGGAGGCACTCCTAATTGACAGGGGCACTCCTAATTCACAAGAGTCACTCCTAATTGACAGGAGTCACTCCTATTTGACAGGAGGAAACTCCTAATTCACAGTGGTTACTCCTAATAGACAGGGGAGACTGCAAATTGACAGGGGTTCTCCAAATTGACATGAGTTACTCCTAATTCACATGAGACACGCCCCATTGACAGGGGACACTCCTAATTGACAGCGGACACTCCTAATTGACAGAGGGCACTCCTAATTGACAGGAGTCACTCCAAATTGACAGGAGTCACTCCTAATTGACAGGAGTCACTCCTAACTGACAGGAGGCACACCTAATTGGCAGCGGACACTCCTAACTGACAGGAGTCACTCCCAATTGTCAGCAGTCACTCCAATTGTCAGGAGTCACTCCTAATTGACAGGGGACACTCCTAATTGACAGGAGTCACTCCTAATTGACAGGGGCGCTCCTACTTGACAGAGGGCACTCCTAATTGACACGGGACACTCCTAATTGACAGGGGACACTCATAATTGACAGGGGACACTCCTATTTGACAGGAGTCACTCCCAATTGACAGGGGGCTCTCCTAATTGACAGGGGCCCTCCTAATTCACAGTAGTCACTCCTAACTGACCGGGGACACTCCTAATTGACAGAGGGCACTCCTAATTGACAGGGGACACTCCTCATTGACAGGGGACACTCCTTTTTGAATGGAGCCACTCCTAATTGACAGGAGGCACGCCCAATTGACAGGGGGCACTGCTAATTGACAGGGGCACTCCTAATTCATAGGGGACACTGCTAATTGACAGTGGATACTCCTAATTGACAGAGGACGTTCCCATTTGACAGGAGTCATTCCTAATTGACAGGAGTCACTCCCAATTGACAAAGGACGTTCCTAATTGACAGGAGGCACTCCTAATTGACAGGGGCACTCCTAATTCACAGGAGTCACTCCTAATTGACAGGAGTCACTCCTAATTGACTGGAGTCACTCCGAATTGACAGGAGGCACTGCTAATTCACATGGACACTCCTAATTGACAGGGGGGAATCCTAATTGAAAGCCGGCACTCCAAATTGACAGGAGTCACTCCGAATTGACGGGGGACACGCTTAATTGACAGGAGTCACTCCTAATTGACAGGGGCAATCCTAATTCACAGGTGTCACTCCTAATTGACAGGTGACACTCCTAATTGACAGGAGTCACTCCCAATTGACATGAGTCACTCCAAATTGTCCGGAGTCACTCCTAATTGACAGGGGACACTCCTAATTGACAGGGGCGCTCCTACTTGACAGAGGGCACTCCTAATTGACACGGGACACTCCTAATTGACAGGGGACACTCATAATTGACAGGGGACACTCCTATTTGACAGGAGTCACTCCTAATTGACAGGGTGCTCTCCTAATTGACAGGGGCCCTCCTAATTCACAGTAGTCACTCCTAATTGACAGGGGACACTACTAATTGACAGAGGGCACTCCTAATTGACAGGGGACACTCCTAATTGACAGGAGACACTCCTTTTTGACTGGAATCACTCCTAATTGACAGGGCGCACGCCCAATTGACAGGGGACACTCATAATTGACAGGGGCACTCCAAATTCATAGGACTCACTCCTAATTGACAGGTGACACTCCTAATTGACAGGAGTCACTCCCAATTGACATGAGTCACTCCAAATTGTCCGGAGTCATTCCTAATTGACAGGAGGCACGTGCAATTGACAGGGGACACTCCTAAATGACAGGGGCACTCCTAATTCATAGGAGTAACTCCTAATTGACAGGGAACACTCCTAATTGACAGAGGGCACTCCTATTTGACGTGGGACACTCCTAATTGACAGGGGACACTCCTAATTGACTGGAGTAACTCCTAATTGACAGCGACACTCCTAATTGGCAGGGGGCGCGCCCAATTGACAGGGGACACTCCTAATTGACACGAATCACTCCTAATTGACAGCAGTCACTCCTAATTCACAGGAGTCACTGCTAATTGTCCGGGACACTGCTAATTGACAGGTGACACTCCTAATTGACAGGGGGCTCTCCTAATTGACAGCGGGCACTCCTAATTGACAGGAGGCACTCCTAGTTGACTGGGGATACTACTAATTGGCGGGGGTTACTCCTAATTGACAGGAGTCACTCCTATTTGACAGGAGGAAACTCCTAATTCACAGTGGTAACCCCTAATAGACAGGGGACACTGCTAATTGACAGGGGGTTCTCCAAATTGACATGAGTCACTCCTAATTGACATGAGACACGCCCAATTGACAGGGGACACTCCTAATTGACAGGGGACACTCCTAATTGACAGAGGGCACTCCTAATTGACAGGAGTAACTCCTAACTGACAGGAGGCACACCTAATTGTCAGCGGACACTCCTAACTTACGGAGTCACTCCCAATTGACAGCAGTCACTCCAAATGTCAGGAGTCACTCCTAATTGACAGGGGACACTCCTAATTGACAGGGGACACGACTAATTGACAGGGGACACTCATAATTGACAGGGGACACTACTAATTGACAGTGAACACTACTATTTGACAAAGGGCACTCCTAATTGACAGGGGACACTCCTAATTGACAGGGGACACTACTATTTGACAGGGGACACTCCAAATTGACAGGTGTCACTCCTAATTGACAGGGGACACCACTATTTGACAGAGGGCACTCCTACTTGACAGGGGACACTCATAATTGACAGGGGAAACTCCTAATTGACAGGAGTCACTCCCAATTGACAGGGGGCACTCATAATTGACAGGGGCACTCCTAATTCACAGGAGTCACTCCTAACTTACAGGAGTCACTCCCAATTGACAGCAGTCACTCCAAATGTCAGGAGTCACTCCCAATTGACAGGGGACACTCCTAATTGACAGGGGACACGACTAATTGACAGAGGACACTCCTAATTGACAGGGGACACTCCAGATTGTCAGCAGACACTCCTAATTGACAGGGGGCACTCCTAATTGATAGGGGCCACTACTAATTGACAGGGGACACTACTATTTGACAGAGGGCACTTCTAATTGACAGGGGACACTCCTAATTGACAGGGGACACTACTATTTGACAGGGGACACTCCTAATTGACAGGTCTCACTCCTAATTGACAGGGGACACTACTATTTGACAGTGGGCACTCCTAAGTGACAGGGGACACTCATAATTGACAGGGGAAACTCCTAATTGACAGGAGTCACTCCCAATTGACAGGGGGCACTCATAATTGACAGGGGCACTCCTGTCACAGGAGTCACTCCTAAATGACAGGATTCACTCCTAATTGACTGGGGACACTCCTCATGACAGGGGACACTGCTAAATGACAGGGTACGCTGCTAATTGACAGGGGTCACTCCTAATTGACAGGGAGCAATCCTACTTGACAGGGCCCACTGCTACTTGACAGGGGACACTCCTAATTGACAGGGGACACAGCTAATTGACAGGAGCAACTCCTAATTGACAGGGGACTCTCCTAATTGACAGGAGTCACTACCAATTGACAGGAGACACTGCTAATTGACAGGGGGGAATCCAAATTGAAAGAGGGCACTCCTAATTGACAGGAGTCACTCCTAATTGACGGGGGACACCCTTAATTGACAGGAGTCACTCCTAATTGACACGGGCACTCCTAATTCACAGGTATCACCCCTAAATGTCAGGAGTCACTCCTCATTGACAGGGAGCACTCCTAATTGACAGGGGACACTGCTAACTGACAGTGGATACTCCGAATTGACAGAGGACGCTCCTAATTGACAGGGGACACTCCTAATTGACTGGAGTCACTCCCCATTGACAGGCAAAACTGCTAATAGACAGGGACACCCCTAATTAACAGGGGGGATTCCAAATAGAAAGGGGGCACTCCTAATTGACAGGAGTCACTCCTAATTGACGGGGGACACTGTTAATTGAGATGAGTCACTCCTAATTGACAGGGGTCACTCCTAATTGACACAGACACTCCTAATTGACAGCGGGCACTCCTAATTGACAGGAGACACTCCTAATTGACAGGAGTCACTCCAAATTGACAGAGGGCACTCCTAATTGACAGGGGCACTCCTAATTGACGTGGGACACTCTTAATTGACTGGAGTGACTCCAAATTGACAGAGGGCACTACTAATTGACAGGAGTCACTCCAAATTGACAGGAGACACTGCTAATAGACAGGGACACTCCTAATTGACAAGGGGGAATCCAAATTGACAGGAGTCACTCCCAATAGACAGGGGCACTCCTAATTGACTTGGGGCAATACTCATTG
This sequence comes from Mustelus asterias, assembly GCF_964213995.1. NCBI lineage: Eukaryota > Metazoa > Chordata > Chondrichthyes > Carcharhiniformes > Triakidae > Mustelus > Mustelus asterias. Next base: position 1,642,600 of record NW_027590127.1, read on the forward strand.
GTAGGGTGCACTCTTCATTGACAGGGGGCACTCCTCATAGACAGTGCAGACTCCTCATTGACAGTGGGGGCACAGCTAAATGACAGGGGGGCACTTCCCGTTGACAGGGGTCAATCATAATTGACAGGGGATACTCCTGACTGACTGGGGGAGCTCCTAATTGACAAGGAGCACTCCTAATTGAAAGGGGCCACTCCTAATTGACAGGGGGCACTCCTACCTGAAAGGGGGTACTCCTAATTGACAAGGAGCAATCCTAATTGACAGGGGTCAATGCTAATTGACAGGGGGCACTCCTAGTTGAAAGTGGACACCACACATTGACAGGGGGCACTCCTAATTGACAGGGAGGCACTCCGCATTGATGGTGGGGCTCTCCTCATGGATGGTGGGTTACTCCTCATTGAGGGTGGGGCTCTCTTCATTGACAGGGTGGCACTCCTCATTGACGTGGGGGGAATTGTCATAGACGGGGGTGGGGGGGCACTACATGGGTTACTGCTAATTGACAGCAGGCACTCCTTATTGACATTGTGCACTCCTTTTTGACAGGTGGCACTCCTTATGGACAGGGCGCACTCCTTATTGACAAGGGGAACTTCTATTGACAGGTGGCACTCCAAATGACAGGGGGCACTCCAATTAAGAGGGAGCACTCCAATTGACAGTGGGCACTCCAATTGACAGGGAGCACTCCAATTGACTGGGGGGAATCCAATTGACATGGGGGACTCCTGATTGACAGGGGGCACTCCACATTGGCAGGGGGCACTCGTAATTGGCAGTCCTAATTGATAGGGGGCACTACTCATTGAAAGGGGGCACTACTAATTGAAAGGGCTCACTCCTAATTGACCGGGGCCACTCCTAATTGACAGGGGGAGCTCCGAGTTGACAAGGGGCAATCCTAATTGAAAGGGGGTACTCCAAATTGACAAGGGAGACTCCTAATTGACAGGGGTCACTCCTGATCGACAGGAGGCATTTCTCATGGACAGTGGGCACTCCGCATTGACATGGGGCACTACTCATTGACAGAGGGCACACCTCATTGACAGGGGGCAGCCCTCATTGACAGAGGGCACTCCTCATTGACGGTGGGGCACTCCTGATTGACAGTGGGGCACTCCTCATTGACGGGGGGCACTCCTCATTAACGGGGAACTCCTCATTGACAGGGGGCACTCCCAATTGACATGGGGAGCACCTAATTGATGAGAGGTACTCCTAATTGAAAATGTGCTCTCCGACTGGACAGGGGAGACTCCTAATTGACAGGGGGTACTCCTCATGGACAGTGGGCACTCCTCATTGACATGGGGCACTCCTAATTTACAGGAGTCACTCCTAATTGACGGGGGACACCCTTAATTGACAGGAGTCACTCCAAATTGACACGGACACTCCTAATTCACAGGTATCACCCCTAAATGTCAGGAGTCACTCCTCATTGACAGGGGAAACTCCTAATTGACAGGGGACACTCCTAATTTACAGGGGACACTGCTAATTGACAGGGTACACTGCTAATTGACAGGGGTCACTCCTCATTGACAGGGGTCACTCCTCATTGACAGGGAGCACTCCTAATTGACAGGGGACACTGCTAACTGACAGTGGATACTCCGATTTGACAGAGGACGCTCCTAATTGACAGGGGACACTCCTAATTGACTGGAGTCACTCCCCATTGACAGGAGACACTGCTAATGGACAGGGACACCCCTAATTAACAGGGGGGATTCCAAATAGAAAGGGGGCACTCCTAATTGACAGGAGTCACTCCTAATTGACGGGGAACACTGTTAATTGAGATGAGTCACTCCTAATTGACAGGGGTCACTCCTAATTGACACAGACACTCCTAATTGACAGCGGGCACTCCTAATTGACAGGAGACACTCCGAATTGACAGGAGTCACTCCAAATTGACATGAGTCACACCAAATTGTCCGGAGTCACTCCTAATTGACAGGGGACACTCCTAATTGACAGGAGCCACTCCTAATTGACAGCGGCGCTCCTACTTGACAGAGGGCACTCCTAATTGACACGGGACACTTCTAATTGACAGTAGTCACTCCCAATTGACAGGGGGCACTCCTAATTGACAGAGGGCACTCCTAATTGACAGGGGACACTCCTAATTTACAGGGGACACTGCTAATTGACAGGGTACACTGCTAATTGACAGGGGTCACTCCTCATTGACAGGGGTCACTCCTCATTGACAGGGAGCACTCCTAATTGACAGGGGACACTGCTAACCGACAGTGGATACTCCGATTGACAGAGGACGTTCCCAATTGACAGGAGTCATTCCTAATTGACAGGAGTCACTCCCAATTGACAAAGGACGTTCCTAATTGACAGGAGGCACTCCTAATTGACAGGGGCACTCCTAATTCACAAGAGTCACTCCTAATTGACAGGAGTCACTCCTATTTGACAGGAGGAAACTCCTAATTCACAGTGGTTACTCCTAATAGACAGGGGAGACTGCAAATTGACAGGGGGTTCTCCAAATTGACATGAGTTACTCCTAATTCACATGAGACACGCCCAATTGACAGGGGACACTCCTAATTGACAGCGGACACTCCTAATTGACAGAGGGCACTCCTAATTGACAGGAGTCACTCCAAATTGACAGGAGTCACTCCTAATTGACAGGAGTCACTCCTAACTGACAGGAGGCACACCTAATTGGCAGCGGACACTCCTAACTGACAGCAGTCACTCCAATTGTCAGGAGTCACTCCTAATTGACAGGGGACACTCCTAATTGACAGGAGTCACTCCTAATTGACAGGGGCGCTCCAACTTGACAGAGGGCACTCCTAATTGACACGGGACACTCCTAATTGACAGGGGACACTCATAATTGACAGGGGACACTCCTATTTGACAGGAGTCACTCCCAATTGACAGGGGGCTCTCCTAATTGACAGGGGCCCTCCTAATTCACAGTAGTCACTCCTAACTGACCGGGGACACTCCTAATTGACAGAGGGCACTCCTAATTGACAGGGGACACTCCTCATTGACAGGGGACACTCCTTTTTGACTGGAGTCACTCCTAATTGACAGGAGGCACGCCCAATTGACAGGGGGCACTCCTAATTGACAGGGGCACTCCTAATTCATAGGGGACACTGCTAATTGACAGTGGATACTCCTAATTGACAGAGGACGTTCCCATTTGACAGGAGTCATTCCTAATTGACAGGAGTCACTCCCAATTGACAAAGGACGTTCCTATTTGACAGGAGGCACTCCTAATTGACAGGGGCACTCCTAATTCACAGGAGTCACTCCTAATTGACAGGAGTCACTCCTAATTGACTGGAGTCACTCCGAATTGACAGGAGGCACTGCTAATTCACATGGACACTCCTAATTGACAGGGGGGAATCCTAATTGAAAGCCGGCACTCCAAATTGACAGGAGTCACTCCGAATTGACGGGGGACACGCTTAATTGACAGGAGTCACTCCTAATTGACAGGGGCAATCCTAATTCACAGGTGTCACTCCTAATTGACAGGTGACACTCCTAATTGACAGGAGTCACTCCCAATTGACATGAGTCACTCCAAATTGTCCGGAGTCACTCCTAATTGACAGGGGACACTCCTAATTGACAGGGGCGCTCCTACTTGACAGAGGGCACTCCTAATTGACACGGGACACTCCTAATTGACAGGGGACACTCATAATTGACAGGGGACACTCCTATTTGACAGGAGTCACTCCTAATTGACAGGGTGCTCTCCTAATTGACAGGGGCCCTCCTAATTCACAGTAGTCACTCCTAATTGACAGGGGACACTACTAATTGACAGAGGGCACTCCTAATTGACAGGGGACACTCCTAATTGACAGGAGACACTCCTTTTTGACTGGAATCACTCCTAATTGACAGGGCGCACGCCCAATTGACAGGGGACACTCATAATTGACAGGGGCACTCCAAATTCATAGGACTCACTCCTAATTGACAGGTGACACTCCTAATTGACAGGAGTCACTCCCAATTGACATGAGTCACTCCAAATTGTCCGCAGTCACTCCTAATTGACAGGAGACACTCCTTTTTGACTGGAGTCACTCCTAATTGACAGGAGGCACGTGCAATTGACAGGGGACACTCCTAAATGACAGGGGCACTCCTAATTCATAGGAGTAACTCCTAATTGACAGGGAACACTCCTAATTGACAGAGGGCACTCCTATTTGACGTGGGACACTCCTAATTGACAGGGGACACTCCTAATTGACTGGAGTAACTCCTAATTGACAGCGACACTCCTAATTGGCAGGGGGCGCGCCCAATTGACAGGGGACACTCCTAATTGACACGAATCACTCCTAATTGACAGCAGTCACTCCTAATTCACAGGAGTCACTGCTAATTGTCCGGGACACTGCTAATTGACAGGTGACACTCCTAATTGACAGGGGGCTCTCCTAATTGACAGCGGGCACTCCTAATTGACAGGAGGCACTCCTAGTTGACTGGGGATACTACTAATTGGCGGGGGTTACTCCTAATTGACAGGGGACACTCCTATTTGACAGGAGGAAACTCCTAATTCACAGTGGTAACCCCTAATAGACAGGGGACACTGCTAATTGACAGGGGGTTCTCCAAATTGACATGAGTCACTCCTAATTGACATGAGACACGCCCAATTGACAGGGGACACTCCTAATTGACAGGGGACACTCCTAATTGACAGAGGGCACTCCTAATTGACAGGAGTAACTCCTAACTGACAGGAGGCACACCTAATTGTCAGCGGACACTCCTAACTTACGGAGTCACTCCCAATTGACAGCAGTCACTCCAAATGTCAGGAGTCACTCCTAATTGACAGGGGACACTCCTAATTGACAGGGGGCACGACTAATTGACAGGGGACACTCATAATTGACAGGGGACACTACTAATTGACAGTGAACACTACTATTTGACAAAGGGCACTCCTAATTGACAGGGGACACTCCTAATTGACAGGGGACACTACTATTTGACAGGGGACACTCCAAATTGACAGGTGTCACTCCTAATTGACAGGGGACACCACTATTTGACAGAGGGCACTCCTACTTGACAGGGGACACTCATAATTGACAGGGGAAACTGCTAATTGACAGGAGTCACTCCCAATTGACAGGGGGCACTCATAATTGACAGGGGCACTCCTAATTCACAGGAGTCACTCCTAACTTACAGGAGTCACTCCCAATTGACAGCAGTCACTCCAAATGTCAGGAGTCACTCCTAATTGACAGGGGACACTCCTAATTGTCAGGGGACACGACTAATTGACAGAGGACACTCCTAATTGACAGGGGACACTCCAGATTGTCAGCAGACACTCCTAATTGACAGGGGGCACTCCTAATTGATAGGGGCCACTACTAATTGACAGGGGACACTACTATTTGACAGAGGGCACTCCTAATTGACAGGGGACACTCCTAATTGACAGGGGACACTACTATTTGACAGGGGACACTCCTAATTGACAGGTCTCACTCCTAATTGACAGGGGACACTACTATTTGACAGTGGGCACTCCTAATTGACAGGGGACACTCATAATTGACAGGGGAAACTCCTAATTGACAGGAGTCACTCCCAATTGACAGGGGGCACTCATAATTGACAGGGGCACTCCTGTCACAGGAGTCACTCCTAAATGACAGGATTCACTCCTAATTGACTGGGGACACTCCTAATGACAGGGGACACTGCTAAATGACAGGGTACGCTGCTAATTGACAGGGGTCACTCCTAATTGACAGGGAGCAATCCTACTTGACAGGGCCCACTGCTACTTGACAGGGGACACTCCTAATTGACAGGGGACACAGCTAATTGACAGGAGCAACTCCTAATTGACAGGGGACTCTCCTAATTGACAGGAGTCACTACCAATTGACAGGAGACACTGCTAATTGACAGGGGGGAATCCAAATTGAAAGAGGGCACTCCTAATTGACAGGAGTCACTCCTAATTGACGGGGGACACCCTTAATTGACAGGAGTCACTCCTAATTGACACGGGCACTCCTAATTCACAGGTATCACCCCTAAATGTCAGGAGTCACTCCTCATTGACAGGGAGCACTCCTAATTGACAGGGGACACTGCTAACTGACAGTGGATACTCCGAATTGACAGAGGACGCTCCTAATTGACAGGGGACACTCCTAATTGACTGGAGTCACTCCCCATTGACAGGCAAAACTGCTAATAGACAGGGACACCCCTAATTAACAGGGGGGATTCCAAATAGAAAGGGGGCACTCCTAATTGACAGGAGTCACTCCTAATTGACGGGGGACACTGTTAATTGAGATGAGTCACTCCTAATTGACAGGGGTCACTCCTAATTGACACAGACACTCCTAATTGACAGCGGGCACTCCTAATTGACAGGAGACACTCCTAATTGACAGGAGTCACTCCAAATTGACAGAGGGCACTCCTAATTGACAGGGGCACTCCTAATTGACGTGGGACACTCTTAATTGACTGGAGTGACTCCAAATTGACAGAGGGCACTACTAATTGACAGGAGTCACTCCAAATTGACAGGAGACACTGCTAATAGACAGGGACACTCCTAATTGACAAGGGGGAATCCAAATTGACAGGAGTCACTCCCAATAGACAGGGGCACTCCTAATTGACTTGGGGCAATACTCATTGGTAGGGTGCACTCTTCATTGACAGGGGGCACTCCTCATAGACAGTGCAGACTCCTCATTGACAGTGGGGGCACAGCTAAATGACAGGGGGGCACTTCCCGTTGACAGGGGTCAATCATAATTGACAGGGGATACTCCTGACTGACTGGGGGAGCTCCTAATTGACAAGGAGCACTCCTAATTGAAAGGGGCCACTCCTAATTGACAGGGGGCACTCCTACCTGAAAGGGGGTACTCCTAATTGACAAGGAGCAATCCTAATTGACAGGGGTCAATGCTAATTGACAGGGGGCACTCCTAGTTGAAAGTGGACACCACACATTGACAGGGGGCACTCCTAATTGACAGGGAGGCACTCCGCATTGATGGTGGGGCTCTCCTCATGGATGGTGGGTTACTCCTCATTGAGGGTGGGGCTCTCTTCATTGACAGGGTGGCACTCCTCATTGACGTGGGGGGAATTGTCATAGACGGGGGTGGGGGGGCACTACATGGGTTACTGCTAATTGACAGCAGGCACTCCTTATTGACATTGTGCACTCCTTTTTGACAGGTGGCACTCCTTATGGACAGGGCGCACTCCTTATTGACAAGGGGAACTTCTATTGACAGGTGGCACTCCAAATGACAGGGGGCACTCCAATTAAGAGGGAGCACTCCAATTGACAGTGGGCACTCCAATTGACAGGGAGCACTCCAATTGACTGGGGGGAATCCAATTGACATGGGGGACTCCTGATTGACAGGGGGCACTCCACATTGGCAGGGGGCACTCGTAATTGGCAGTCCTAATTGATAGGGGGCACTACTCATTGAAAGGGGGCACTACTAATTGAAAGGGCTCACTCCTAATTGACCGGGGCCACTCCTAATTGACAGGGGGAGCTCCGAGTTGATAAGGGGCAATCCTAATTGAAAGGGGGTACTCCAAATTGACAAGGGAGACTCCTAATTGACAGGGGTCACTCCTGATCGACAGGAGGCATTTCTCATGGACAGTGGGCACTCCGCATTGACATGGGGCACTACTCATTGACAGAGGGCACACCTCATTGACAGGGGGCAGCCCTCATTGACAGAGGGCACTCCTCATTGACGGTGGGGCACTCCTGATTGACAGTGGGGCACTCCTCATTGACGGGGGGCACTCCTCATTAACGGGGAACTCCTCATTGACAGGGGGCACTCCCAATTGACATGGGGAGCACCTAATTGATGAGAGGTACTCCTAATTGAAAATGTGCTCTCCGACTTGACAGGGGAGACTCCTAATTGACAGGGGGTACTCCTCATGGACAGTGGGCACTCCTCATTGACATGGGGCACTCCTAATTTACAGGAGTCACTCCTAATTGACGGGGGACACCCTTAATTGACAGGAGTCACTCCAAATTGACACGGGCACTCCTAATTCACAGGTATCACCCCTAAATGTCAGGAGTCACTCCTCATTGACAGGGGAAACTCCTAATTGACAGGGGACACTCCTAATTTACAGGGGACACTGCTAATTGACAGGGTACACTGCTAATTGACAGGGGTCACTCCTCATTGACAGGGGTCACTCCTCATTGACAGGGAGCACTCCTAATTGACAGGGGACACTGCTAACTGACAGTGGATACTCCGATTTGACAGAGGACGCTCCTAATTGACAGGGGACACTCCTAATTGACTGGAGTCACTCCCCATTGACAGGAGACACTGCTAATGGACAGGGACACCCCTAATTAACAGGGGGGATTCCAAATAGAAAGGGGGCACTCCTAATTGACAGGAGTCACTCCTAATTGACGGGGAACACTGTTAATTGAGATGAGTCACTCCTAATTGACAGGGGTCACTCCTAATTGACACAGACACTCCTAATTGACAGCGGGCACTCCTAATTGACAGGAGACACTCCGAATTGACAGGAGTCACTCCAAATTGACATGAGTCACACCAAATTGTCCGGAGTCACTCCTAATTGACAGGGGACACTCCTAATTGACAGGAGCCACTCCTAATTGACAGGGGCGCTCCTACTTGACAGAGGGCACTCCTAATTGACACGGGACACTTCTAATTGACAGTAGTCACTCCCAATTGACAGGGGGCACTCCTAATTGACAGAGGGCACTCCTAATTGACAGGGGACACTCCTAATTGACAGGGGACATTCCGTTTTGACTGGAGTCACTCCTAATTGACAGGAGGCACGCCCAATTGACAGGGGGCACTCCTAATCGACAGGGGCACTCCTAATTGACAGAGGGCACTCCTAATTGACGGGGGACACTCCTAATTGACAGGGGACACTCCTAATTGACTGGAGTAACTCCTAATTGACAGCGACATTCCTAATTGACAGGGGGCGCGCCCAATTCACAGGGGACACTCCTAATTGACACGAGTCAATCCCAATTGACAGCAGTCACTCCTAATTCACAGGAGTCACTCCTAATTGACCGGGAAACTGCTAATTGACAGGGGACACTCCTAATTGATAGGGGGCTCTCCTAATTGATAGGGGGCTCTCCTAATTGACAGCGGGCACTCCAAGTTGACTGGGGATACTACTAATTGGCGGGGGTTACTCCTAATTGACAGGAGTCACTCCTATTTGACAGGAGGAAACTCCTAATTCACAGTGGTTACTCCTTATTGACAGGGGACACTGCAAATTGAAAGGGTGTTCTCCAAATTGACTTGAGTCACTCCTAATTGACATGAGACGCGCCCAATTGACAGGGGACACTGCTAATTGACAGGGGACAATCCGAATTGACAGGGGACAATCCTAATTGACAAAGGGCACTCCGAATTGACAGGAGTAACTCCAAATTGACAGGAGTCACTCCTAATTGACAGGAGTCACTCCTAACTGACAGGAGGCACACCTAATTGGCAGCGGACACTCCTAACTGACAGGAGTCACTCCCAATTGACAGCAGTCACTCCAAATGTCAGGAGTCACTCCTAATTGACGGGGGACACTCCTAATTGACAGGGGACACTGCTAATTGACAGAGGACACTCCTAATTGACAGGGGACACTCCTGATTGACAGGGGACACTACTATTTAACAGGGGACACCCCTAATTGACAGGGGACACTCCTAATTGACAGGGGACACTAATATTTGACTGAGGGCACTCCTAATTGACAGGGAACACTCATAATTGACAGGGGAAAATCCTAATTGACAGGAGTCACTCCAAATTGACAGGGGGCACTCATAATTGACAGGGGCACTCCTAAGTCACAGGAGTCACTCCTAAATGACAGGATTCACTCCTAATTGACTGGGGACACTCCTAATGACAGGGGACACTCCTAATCGACAGGGTACACTGCTAATTGACAGGGGTCACTCCTAATTGACAGGGAGCACTCCTACTTGACAGGGCCCACTGCTACTTGACAGGAGTCACTCCCAATTGACAGGAGACACTGCTAATTGACATGGACACTCCTAATTGACAGGGGGGATTCCTATTTGACTGGGGACTCTCCCAATTGACAGGAGGTTCTACCAATTGACAGGAGAGAATGCGAATTGACAGGTAAACTCCTCATTGACAGGGGCACTCCTAATTCACAGGAGTCACTCCGAATTGACAGGGGACACTCCTAATTGACAGGGGACACTCCTAATTGACAGGGGACACTGCTAATTGACAGTGGATACTCCTAATTGACAGAGGACGTTCCTAATTGACAGGAGTCACTCCTAATTGACAGGAGTCACTACCAATTGACAAAGGACGTTCCTAATTGACAGGAGGCACTCCTAATTGACAGGGGCACTCCGAATTCACAGGAGTCACTCCTAATTGACAGGGGCACTCCGAATTCACAGGAGTCACTCCTAATTGACAGGAGTCACTCCTAATTGACTGGAGTCACTCCGAATTGACAGGAGGCACTGCTGATTGACATGGACACTCCTAATTGACAGGGGGGGATCCTAATTGAAAGCCGGCGCTCCAAATTGACAGGAGTCACTCCGATTTGACGGGGGACACGATTAATTGACAGGAATCACTCCGAATTGACAGGAGGCACTCCGAATTCACAGGTGTCACTCCTAATTGACAGGTGACACTCCTAATTGACAGGAGTCACTCCCAATTGACATGAGTCACTCCACATTGCCCGGAGTCACTCCTAATTGACAGGGGACATTCCTAATTGACAGGAGTCACTCCTAATTGACAGGGGCGCTCCTACTTGACAGAGGGCACTCCTAATTGACACGGGACACTCCTAATTGACAGGGGACACTCCTATTTGACAGGAGTCACTCCTAATTGACAGGGGGCTCTGCTAATTGACAGGGGCCCTCCTAATTCACAGTAGTCACTCCTAATTGACAGGGGGCACTCCTAATTGACAGGGGCACTCCAAATTCATAGGAGTCACTCCTAATTGACAGGTGACACTCCTAATTGACATGAGTCACTCCCAATTGACATGAGTCACTCCAAATTGTCCGGAGTCACTCTTAATTGACAAGTGACACTTCTAATTGACAGGAGTCACTCCTAATTGACAGGGGCGCTCCTACTTGACAGAGGGCACTCCTAATTGACACGGGACACTCCTAATTGACAGGGTACACTGCTAATTGACAGGGGTCACTCCTAATTGACAGGGAGCACTCCTACTTGACAGGGCCCACTGCTACTTGACAGGAGTCACTCCCAATTGACAGGGGACACTGCTAATTGACATGGACACTCCTAATTGACAGGGGGGATTCCTATTTGACAGGGGACTCTCCCAATTGACAGGAGGTTCTACCAATTGACAGGAGACAATGCGAATTGACAGGTAAACTCCTCATTGACAGGGGCACTCCTAATTCACAGGAGTCACTCCGAATTGACAGGGGACACTCCACATTGACAGGGGACACTCCTAATTGACAGGGGACACTGCTAATTGACAGTGGATACTCCTAATTGACAGAGGACGTTCCTAATTGACAGGAGTCACTCCTAATTGACAGGAGTCACTGCCAATTGACAAAGGACGTTCCTAATTGACAGGAGGCACTCCTAATTGACAGGGTCACTCCGAATTCACAGGAGTCACTCCTAATTGTCAGGAGTCACTCCTAATTGACTGGAGTCACTCCGAATTGACAGGAGGCACTGCTAATTGACATGGACACTCCTAATTGACAGGGGGGGGATCCTAATTGAAAGCCGGCGCTCCGAATTGACAGGAGTCACTCCGAATTGACGGGGGACACGATTAATTGACAGGAATCACTCCGAATTGACAGGAGGCACTCCGAATTCACAGGTGTCACTCCTAATTGACAGGTGACACTTCTAATTGACAGGAGTCACTCCCAATTGACATGAGTCACTCCACATTGCCCGGAGTCACTCCTAATTGACAGGGGACACATCTAATTGACAGGAGTCACTCCTAATTGACAGGGGCGCTCCTACTTGACAGAGGGCACTCCTAATTGACACGGGACACTCCTAATTGACAGGGGACACTCCTATTTGACAGGAGTCACTCCTAATTGACAGGGGGCTCTCCTAATTGACAGGGGCCCTCCTAATTCACAGTAGTCACTCCTAATTGACAGGGGACACTCCTAATTGACAGAGGGCACTCCAAATTGACAGGGGACACTCCTAATTGACAGGGGACACTCCTTTTTGACTGGGGTCACTCCTAATTGACAGGAGGCACGCCCAATTGACAGGGGCACTCCTAATTGACAGGGGCACTCCAAATTCATAGGAGTCACTCCTAATTGACAGGTGACACTCCTAATTGACAGGAGTCACTCCCCATTGACATGAGTCACTCCAAATTGTCCGGTGTCACTCTTAATTGACAAGTGACACTCCTAATTGACAGGAGTCACTCCTAATTGACAGGGGCGCTCCTACTTGACAGAGGGCACTCCTAATTGACACGGGACACTCATAATTGACAGGGGACACTGCTAATTGACAGTGGATACTCCTAATTGACAGAGGACGTTCCTAATTGACAGGAGTCACTCCTAATTGACAGGAGTCACTACCAATTGACAAAGGACGTTCCTAATTGACAGGAGGCACTCCTAATTGACAGGGGCACTCCGAATTCACAGGAGTCACTCCTAATTGACTGGAGTCACTCCTAATTGACTGGAGTCACTCCGAATTGACAGGAGGCACTGCTAATTGACATGGACACTCCTAATTGACAGGGGGGATCCAAATTGAAAGCCGGCGCTCCAAATTGACAGGAGTCACTCCGAATTGACGGGGGACACGATTAATTGACAGGAATCACTCCGAATTGACAGGAGGCACTCCGAATTCACAGGTGTCACTCCTAATTGACAGGTGACACTTCTAATTGACAGGAGCCACTCCCAATTGACATGAGTCACTCCACATTGCCCGGAGTCACTCCTAATTGACAGGGGACACATCTCATTGACAGGAGTCACTCCTAATTGACAGGGGCGCTCCTACTTGACAGAGGGCACTCCTAATTGACACGGGACACTCCTAATTGACAGGGGACACTCCTATTTGACAGGAGTCACTCCTAATTGACAGGGGGCTCTCCTAATTGACAGGGGCCCTCCTAATTCACAGTAGTCACTCCTAATTGACAGGGGACACTCCTAATTGACAGTGGGCACTCCTAATTGACAGGGGACACTCCTAAGTGACAGGGGACACTCCTTTTTGACTGGGGTCACTCCTAATTGACAGGGGACACTCCTAATTGACTGGAGTAACTCCTAATTGACAGCGACATTCCTAATTGACAGGGGGCGCGCCCAATTCACAGGGGACACTCCTAATTGACACGAGTCAATCCCAATTGACAGCAGTCACTCCTAATTCACAGGAGCCACTCCTAATTGACAGGGGCGCTCCTACTTGACAGAGGGCACTCCTAATTGACACGGGACACTCCTAATTGACAGGGGACACTCCTATTTGACAGGAGTCACTCCTAATTGACAGGGGGCTCTGCTAATTGACAGGGGCCCTCCTAATTCACAGTAGTCACTCCTAATTGACAGGGGACACTCCTAATTGACAGAGGGCACTCCTAATTGACAGGGGACACTCCTAATTGACAGGGGACACTCCTTTTTGACTGGAGTCACTCCTAATTGACAGGAGGCACGCCCAATTGACAGGGGGCACTCCTAATTGACAGGGGCACTCCAAATTCATAGGAGTCACTCCTAATTGACAGGTGACACTCCTAATTGACATGAGTCACTCCCAATTGACATGAGTCACTCCAAATTGTCCGGAGTCACTCTTAATTGACAAGTGACACTCCTAATTGACAGGAGTCACTCCTAATTGACAGGGGCGCTCCTACTTGACAGAGGGCACTCCTAATTGACACGGGACACTCCTAATTGACAGGGTACACTGCTAATTGACAGGGGTCACTCCTAATTGACAGGGAGCACTCCTACTTGACAGGGCCCACTGCTACTTGACAGGAGTCACTCCCAATTGACAGGGGACACTGCTAATTGACATGGACACTCCTAATTGACAGGGGGGATTCCTATTTGACAGGGGACTCTCCCAATTGACAGGAGGTTCTACCAATTGACAGGAGACAATGCGAATTGACAGCTAAACTCCGCATTGACAGGGGCACTCCTAATTCACAGGAGTCACTCCGAATTGACAGGGGACACTCCAAATTGACAGGGGACACTCCTAATTGACAGGGGACACTGCTAATTGACAGTGGATACTCCTAATTGACAGAGGACGTTCCTAATTGACAGGAGTCACTCCTAATTGACAGGAGTCACTGCCAATTGACAAAGGACGTTCCTAATTGACAGGAGGCACTCCTAATTGACAGGGTCACTCCGAATTCACAGGAGTCACTCCTAATTGACAGGAGTCACTCCTAATTGACTGGAGTCACTCCGAATTGACAGGAGGCACTGCTAATTGACATGGACACTCCTAATTGACAGGGGGGGGATCCTAATTGAAAGCCGGCGCTCCGAATTGACAGGAGTCACTCCGAATTGACGGGGGACACGATTAATTGACAGGAATCACTCCGAATTGACAGGAGGCACTCCGAATTCACAGGTGTCACTCCTAATTGACAGGTGACACTTCTAATTGACAGGAGTCACTCCCAATTGACATGAGTCACTCCACATTGCCCGGAGTCACTCCTAATTGACAGGGGACACATCTAATTGACAGGAGTCACTCCTAATTGACAGGGGCGCTCCTAATTGACAGGGGACACTCCTATTTGACAGGAGTCACTCCTAATTGACATGGGGCTCTCCTAATTGACAGGGGCCCTCCTAATTCACAGTAGTCACTCCTAATTGACAGGGGACACTCCTAATTGACAGAGGGCACTCCAAATTGACAGGGGACATTCCTAATTGACAGGAGTCACTCCTAATTGACAGGGGCGCTCCTACTTGACAGAGGGCACTCCTAATTGACACGGGACACTCCTAATTGACAGGGGACACTCCTATTTGACAGGAGTCACTCCTAATTGACAGGGGGCTCTGCTAATTGACAGGGGCCCTCCTAATTCACAGTAGTCACTCCTAATTGACAGGGGACACTCCTAATTGACAGAGGGCACTCCTAATTGACAGGGGACACTCCTAATTGACAGGGGACACTCCTTTTTGACTGGAGTCACTCCTAATTGACAGGAGGCACGCCCAATTGACAGGGGGCGCTCCTAATTGACAGGGGCACTCCAAATTCATAGGAGTCACTCCTAATTGACAGGTGACACTCCTAATTGACATGAGTCACTCCCAATTGACATGAGTCACTCCAAATTGTCCGGAGTCACTCTTAATTGACAAGTGACACTCCTAATTGACAGGAGTCACTCCTAATTGACAGGGGCGCTCCTACTTGACAGAGGGCACTCCTAATTGACACGGGACACTCCTAATTGACAGGGTACACTGCTAATTGACAGGGGTCACTCCTAATTGACAGGGAGCACTCCTACTTGACAGGGCCCACTGCTACTTGACAGGAGTCACTCCCAATTGACAGGGGACACTGCTAATTGACATGGACACTCCTAATTGACAGGGGGGATTCCTATTTGACAGGGGACTCTCCCAATTGACAGGAGGTTCTACCAATTGACAGGAGACAATGCGAATTGACAGCTAAACTCCGCATTGACAGGGGCACTCCTAATTCACAGGAGTCACTCCGAATTGACAGGGGACACTCCAAATTGACAGGGGACACTCCTAATTGACAGGGGACACTGCTAATTGACAGTGGATACTCCTAATTGACAGAGGACGTTCCTAATTGACAGGAGTCACTCCTAATTGACAGGAGTCACTGCCAATTGACAAAGGACGTTCCTAATTGACAGGAGGCACTCCTAATTGACAGGGTCACTCCGAATTCACAGGAGTCACTCCTAATTGACAGGAGTCACTCCTAATTGACTGAAGTCACTCCGAATTGACAGGAGGCACTGCTAATTGACATGGACACTCCTAATTGACAGGGGGGGGATCCTAATTGAAAGCCGGCGCTCCGAATTGACAGGAGTCACTCCGAATTGACGGGGGACACGATTAATTGACAGGAATCACTCCGAATTGACAGGAGGCACTCCGAATTCACAGGTGACACTCCTAATTGACAGGTGACACTTCTAATTGACAGGAGTCACTCCCAATTGACATGAGTCACTCCACATTGCCCGGAGTCACTCCTAATTGACAGGGGACACATCTAATTGACAGGAGTCACTCCTAATTGACAGGGGCGCTCCTAATTGACAGGGGACACTCCTATTTGACAGGAGTCACTCCTAATTGACATGGGCCTCTCCTAATTGACAGGGGCCCTCCTAATTCACAGTAGTCACTCCTAATTGACAGGGGACACTCCTAATTGACAGAGGGCACTCCAAATTGACAGGGGACACTCCTAATTGACAGGGGACACTCCTTTTTGACTGGGGTCACTCCTAATTGACAGGAGGCACGCCCAATTGACAGGGGCACTCCTAATTGACAGGGGCACTCCAAATTCATAGGAGTCACTCCTAATTGACAGGTGACACTCCTAATTGACAGGAGTCACTCCCCATTGACATGAGTCACTCCAAATTGTCCGGTGTCACTGTTAATTGACAAGTGACACTCCTAATTGACAGGAGACACTCCTAATTGACAGGGGCGCTCCTACTTGACAGAGGGCACTCCTAATTGACACGGGACACTCATAATTGCCAGGGGACACTGCTAATTGACAGTGGATACTCCTAATTGACAGAGGACGTTCCTAATTGACAGGAGTCACTCCTAATTGACAGGAGTCACTACCAATTGATAAAGGACGTTCCTAATTGACAGGAGGCACTCCTAATTGACAGGGGCACTCCGAATTCACAGGAGTCACTCCTAATTGACTGGAGTCACTCCTAATTGACTGGAGTCACTCCGAATTGACAGGAGGCACTGCTAATTGACATGGACACTCCTAATTGACAGGGGGGGATCCAAATTGAAAGCCGGCGCTCCAAATTGACAGGAGTCACTCCGAATTGACGGGGGACACGATTAATTGACAGGAATCACTCCGAATTGACAGGAGGCACTCCGAATTCACAGGTGTCACTCCAAATTGACAGGTGACACTTCTAATTGACAGGAGTCACTCCCAATTGACATGAGTCACTCCACATTGCCCGGAGTCACTCCTAATTGACAGGGGACACATCTCATTGACAGGAGTCACTCCTAATTGACAGGGGCGCTCCTACTTGACAGAGGGCACTCCTAATTGACACGGGACACTCCTAATTGACAGGGGACACTCCTATTTGACAGGAGTCACTTCTAATTGACAGGGGGCTCTCCTAATTGACAGGGGCCCTCCTAATTCACAGTAGTCACTCCTAATTGACAGGGGACACTCCTAATTGACAGAGGGCACTCCTAATTGACAGGGGACACTCCTAATTGACAGGGGACATTCCTTTTTGACTGGGGTCACTCCTAATTGACAGGAGGCACGCCCAATTGACAGGGGCACTCCTAATTGACAGGGGCACTCCAAATTCATAGGAGTCACTCCTAATTGACAGGTGACACTCCTAATTGACAGGACTCACTCCCAATTGACATGAGTCACTGCAAATTGTCCGGTGTCACTCTTAATTGACAAGTGACACTCCTAATTGACAGGAGTCACTCCTAATTGACAGGGGCGCTCCTACTTGACAGAGGGCACTCCTAATTGACACGGGACACTCCTAATTGACGGTTGACACTCCTAAATGACAGTAGTCACTTCCAATTGACAGGGGGCACTCCTAATTGACAGAGGGCACTCCTAATTGACAGGGGACACTCCTAATTGACAGGGGACATTCCTTTTTGACTGGAGTCACTCCTAATTGACAGGAGGCACGTCCAATGGACAGGGGACACTCCTAAATTACAGGGACACTCCTACTTCATAGGAGTCACTCCTAATTGACAGGGGACACTCCTAATTGACAGAGGGCACTCCTAATTGACAGCGGACACTCCTAATTGACAGAGGGCACTCCTAATTGACAGGAGACACTCCAAATTGACAGGAGTCACTCCTAATTGACAGGAGTCACTCCCAATTGACAGCAGTCACTCCAAATGTCAGGACTCACTCCTAATTGACAGGGGACACTCCTAATTGACAGGGGACACTACTAATTGACAGAGGACACTCCTAATTGACAGGGGACACTCCAAATTGTCAGCAAACACTCCGAATTGACAGGGGACACTCGTAATTGACAGTGGACACTACTAATTGACAGCGGACTCTACTATTTGACAGAGGGCACTCCTAATTGACAGGGGACACTCCTAATTGACAGGGGACACTAATATTTGACAGAGGGCACTCTTAATAGACAGGGGACACTCATAATTGACAGGGGAAACTCCAAATTGACAGGAGTCACTCCCAATTGACAGGGGACACTCATAATTGACAGGGGACACTGCTAAGTGACAGTGGATACTCCTAATTGACAGAGGACGTTCCTAATTGACAGGAGTCACTCCTAATTGACAGGAGTCACTACCAATTGACAAAGGACGTTCCTAATTGACAGGAGGCACTCCTAATTGACAGGGGCACTCCGAATTCACAGGAGTCACTCCTAATTCACAGGAGTCACTCCTAATTGACTGGGGTCACTCCGAATTGACAGGAGGCACTGCTGATTGACATGGACACTCCTAATTGACAGGGGGGATTCCTATTTGACAGAGGACTCTCCCAATTGACAGGAGGTTCTACCAATTGACAGGAGACAATGCGAATTGACAGGTAAACTCCTCATTGACAGGGGCACTCCTAATTCACAGGAGTCACTCCGAATTGACAGGGGACACTCCAAATTGACAGGGGACACTCCTAATTGACAGGGGACACTGCTAATTGACAGTGGATACTCCTAATTGACAGAGGACGTTCCTAATTGACAGGAGTCACTCCTAATTGACAGGAGTCACTGCCAATTGACAAAGGACGTTCCTAATTGACAGGAGGCACTCCTAATTGACAGGGTCACTCCGAATTCACAGGAGTCACTCCTAATTGACAGGAGTCACTCCTAATTGACTGGAGTCACTCCGAATTGACAGGAGGCACTGCTAATTGACATGGACACTCCTAATTGACAGGGGGGGGATCCTAATTGAAAGCCGGCGCTCCGAATTGACAGGAGTCACTCCGAATTGACGGGGGACACGATTAATTGACAGGAATCACTCCGAATTGACAGGAGGCACTCCGAATTCACAGGTGTCACTCCTAATTGACAGGTGACACTTCTAATTGACAGGAGTCACTCCCAATTGACATGAGTCACTCCACATTGCCCGGAGTCACTCCTAATTGACAGGGGACACATCTAATTGACAGGAGTCACTCCTAATTGACAGGGGCGCTCCTACCTGACAGAGGGCACTCCTAATTGACACGGGACACTCCTAATTGACAGGGGACACTCCTATTTGACAGGAGTCACTCCTAATTGACAGGGGGCTCTCCTAATTGACAGGGGCCCTCCTAATTCACAGTAGTCACTCCTAATTGACAGGGGACACTCCTAATTGACAGAGGGCACTCCAAATTGACAGGGGACACTCCTAATTGACAGGGGACACTCCTTTTTGACTGGGGTCACTCCTAATTGACAGGAGGCACGCCCAATTGACAGGGGCACTCCTAATTGACAGGGGCACTCCAAATTCATAGGAGTCACTCCTAATTGACAGGTGACACTCCTAATTGACAGGAGTCACTCCCCATTGACATGAGTGACTCCAAATTGTCCGGTGTCACTCTTAATTGACAAGTGACACTCCTAATTGACAGGAGTCACTCCTAATTGACAGGGGCGCTCCTACTTGACAGAGGGCACTCCTAATTGACACGGGACACTCATAATTGCCAGGGGACACTGCTAATTGACAGTGGATACTCCTAATTGACAGAGGACGTTCCTAATTGACAGGAGTCACTCCTAATTGACAGGAGTCACTACCAATTGACAAAGGACGTTCCTAATTGACAGGAGGCACTCCTAATTGACAGGGGCACTCCGAATTCACAGGAGTCACTCCTAATTGACTGGAGTCACTCCTAATTGACTGGAGTCACTCCGAATTGACAGGAGGCACTGCTAATTGACATGGACACTCCTAATTGACAGGGGGGGATCCAAATTGAAAGCCGGCGCTCCAAATTGACAGGAGTCACTCCGAATTGACGGGGGACACGATTAATTGACAGGAATCACTCCGAATTGACAGGAGGCACTCCGAATTCACAGGTGTCACTCCAAATTGACAGGTGACACTTCTAATTGACAGGAGTCACTCCCAATTGACATGAGTCACTCCACATTGCCCGGAGTCACTCCTAATTGACAGGGGACACATCTCATTGACAGGAGTCACTCCTAATTGACAGGGGCGCTCCTACTTGACAGAGGGCACTCCTAATTGACACGGGACACTCCTAATTGACAGGGGAC
This sequence comes from Mustelus asterias, assembly GCF_964213995.1. Lineage (NCBI taxonomy): Eukaryota > Metazoa > Chordata > Chondrichthyes > Carcharhiniformes > Triakidae > Mustelus > Mustelus asterias. Next base: position 1,663,387 of record NW_027590127.1, read on the forward strand.
ACTCCTATTTGACAGGAGTCACTCCTAATTGACAGGGGGCTCTCCTAATTGACAGGGGCCCTCCTAATTCACAGTAGTCACTCCTAATTGACAGGGGACACTCCTAATTGACAGAGGGCACTCCTAATTGACAGGGGACACTCCTAATTGACAGGGGACACTCCTTTTTGACTGGGGTCACTCCTAATTGACAGGAGGCACGCCCAATTGACAGGGGCACTCCTAATTGACAGGGGCACTCCAAATTCATAGGAGTCACTCCTAATTGACAGGTGACACTCCTAATTGACTGGACTCACTCCCAATTGACATGAGTCACTCCAAATTGTCCGGTGTCACTCTTAATTGACAAGTGACACTCCTAATTGACAGGAGTCACTCCTAATTGACAGGGGCGCTCCTACTTGACAGAGGGCACTCCTAATTGACACGGGACACTCCTAATTGACGGTTGACACTCCTAAATGACAGTAGTCACTTCCAATTGACAGGGGGCACTCCTAATTGACAGAGGGCACTCCTAATTGACAGGGGACACTCCTAATTGACAGGGGGCATTCCTTTTTGACTGGAGTCACTCCTAATTGACAGGAGGCACGTCCAATGGACAGGGGACACTCCTAAATTACAGGGACACTCCTACTTCATAGGAGTCACTCCTAATTGACAGGGGACACTCCTAATTGACAGAGGGCACTCCTAATTGACGGGGGACACTCCTAATTGACTGGAGTAACTCCTAATTGACAGCGACACTCCTAATTGACAGGGGGGGCGCCCAATTGACAGGGGACACTCCTAATTGACACGAGTCACTCCCAATTGACAGCAGTCACTCCGAATTCACAGGTGTCACTCCTAATTGCCCGGGAAACTGCTAATTGACAGGGGACACTCCTAATTGACAGGGGGCTCTCCTAATTGACAGCGGGCACTCCTAATTAACAGGAGGCACTCCTACTTGACTGGGGATACCACTAATTGGCGGTGGTTACTCCAAATTGACAGGAGTCACTCCTATTTGACATGAGGAAACTGCTAATTCACTGTGGTTACTCCTAATAGACAGGGGACACTGCTAATTGACAGGGGGTTCTCCAAATTGACATGAGTCACTCCAAATTGACATGAGACACGCCCAATTGACAGGGGACACTCCTAATTGACAGCGGACACTCCTAATTGACAGAGGGCACTCCTAATTGACAGGAGACACTCCAAATTGACAGGAGTCACTCCTAATTGACAGGAGTCACTCCCAATTGACAGCAGTCACTCCAAATGTCAGGGCTCACTCCTAATTCACAGGTGTCACTCCTAATTGACAGGTGACACTCCTAATTGACAGGAGTCACTCCCAATTGACATGAGTCACTCCACATTGCCCGGAGTCACTCCTAATTGACAGGGGACATTCCTAATTGACAGGAGTCACTCCTAATTGACAGGGGCCCTCCTACTTGACAGAGGGCACTCCTAATTGACACGGGACACTCCTAATTGACAGGGGACACTCCTATTTGACAGGAGTCACTCCTAATTGACAGGGGGCTCTGCTAATTGACAGGGGCCCTCCTAATTCACAGTAGTCACTCCTAATTGACAGGGGACACTCCTAATTGACAGAGGGCACTCCTAATTGACAGGGGACACTCCTAATTGACAGGGGACACTCCTTTTTGACTGGAGTCACTCCTAATTGACAGGAGGCACGCCCAATTGACAGGGGGCACTCCTAATTGACAGGGGCACTCCAAATTCACAGGAGTCACTCCTAATTGACAGGTGACACTCCTAATTGACATGAGTCACTCCCAATTGACATGAGTCACTCCAAATTGTCCGGAGTCACTCTTAATTGACAAGTGACACTCCTAATTGACAGGAGTCACTCCTAATTGACAGGGGCGCTCCTACTTGACAGAGGGCACTCCTAATTGACACGGGACACTCCTAATTGACAGGGTACACTGCTAATTGACAGGGGTCACTCCTAATTGACAGGGAGCACTCCTACTTGACAGGGCCCACTGCTACTTGACAGGAGTCACTCCCAATTGACAGGGGACACTGCTAATTGACATGGACACTCCTAATTGACAGGGGGGATTCCTATTTGACAGGGGACTCTCCCAATTGACAGGAGGTTCTACCAATTGACAGGAGACAATGCGAATTGACAGGTAAACTCCTCATTGACAGGGGCACTCCTAATTCACAGGAGTCACTCCGAATTGACAGGGGACACTCCAAATTGATAGGGGACACTCCTAATTGACAGGGGACACTGCTAATTGACAGTGGATACTCCTAATTGACAGAGGACGTTCCTAATTGACAGGAGTCACTCCTAATTGACAGGAGTCACTGCCAATTGACAAAGGACGTTCCTAATTGACAGGAGGCACTCCTAATTGACAGGGTCACTCCGAATTCACAGGAGTCACTCCTAATTGACAGGAGTCACTCCTAATTGACTGGAGTCACTCCGAATTGACAGGAGGCACTGCTAATTGACATGGACACTCCTAATTGACAGGGGGGGATCCTAATTGAAAGCCGGCGCTCCGAATTGACAGGAGTCACTCCGAATTGACGGGGGACACGATTAATTGACAGGAATCACTCCGAATTGACAGGAGGCACTCCGAATTCACAGGTGTCACTCCTAATTGACAGGTGACACTTCTAATTGACAGGAGTCACTCCCAATTGACATGAGTCACTCCACATTGCCCGGAGTCACTCCTAATTGACAGGGGACACATCTAATTGACAGGAGTCACTCCTAATTGACAGGGGCGCTCCTACTTGACAGAGGGCACTCCTAATTGACACGGGACACTCCTAATTGACAGGGGACACTCCTATTTGACAGGAGTCACTCCTAATTGACAGGGGGCTCTCCTAATTGACAGGGGCCCTCCTAATTCACAGTAGTCACTCCTAATTGACAGGGGACACTCCTAATTGACAGAGGGCACTCCAAATTGACAGGGGACACTCCTAATTGACAGGGGACACTCCTTTTTGACTGGGGTCACTCCTAATTGACAGGAGGCACGCCCAATTGACAGGGGCACTCCTAATTGACAGGGGCACTCCAAATTCATAGGAGTCACTCCTAATTGACAGGTGACACTCCTAATTGACAGGAGTCACTCCCCATTGACATGAGTCACTCCAAATTGTCCGGTGTCACTCTTAATTGACAAGTGACACTCCAAATTGACAGGAGTCACTCCTAATTGACAGGGGCGCTCCTACTTGACAGAGGGCACTCCTAATTGACACGGGACACTCATAATTGACAGGGGACACTGCTAATTGACAGTGGATACTCCTAATTGACAGAGGACGTTCCTAATTGACAGGAGTCACTCCTAATTGACAGGAGTCACTACCAATTGACAAAGGACGTTCCTAATTGACAGGAGGCACTCCTAATTGACAGGGGCACTCCGAATTCACAGGAGTCACTCCTAATTGACTGGAGTCACTCCTAATTGACTGGAGTCACTCCGAATTGACAGGAGGCACTGCTAATTGACATGGACACTCCTAATTGACAGGGGGGGATCCAAATTGAAAGCCGGCGCTCCAAATTGACAGGAGTCACTCCGAATTGACGGGGGACACGATTAATTGACAGGAATCACTCCGAATTGACAGGAGGCACTCCGAATTCACAGGTGTCACTCCAAATTGACAGGTGACACTTCTAATTGACAGGAGTCACTCCCAATTGACATGAGTCACTCCACATTGCCCGGAGTCACTCCTAATTGACAGGGGACACATCTCATTGACAGGAGTCACTCCTAATTGACAGGGGCGCTCCTACTTGACAGAGGGCACTCCTAATTGACACGGGACACTCCTAATTGACAGGGGACACTCCTATTTGACAGGAGTCACTCCTAATTGACAGGGGGCTCTCCTAATTGACAGGGGCCCTCCTAATTCACAGTAGTCACTCCTAATTGACAGGGGACACTCCTAATTGACAGAGGGCACTCCTAATTGACAGGGGACACTCCTAATTGACAGGGGACACTCCTTTTTGACTGGGGTCACTCCTAATTGACAGGAGGCACGCCCAATTGACAGGGGCACTCCTAATTGACAGGGGCACTCCAAATTCATAGGAGTCCCTCCTAATTGACAGGTGACACTCCTAATTGACAGGACTCACTCCCAATTGACATGAGTCACTCCAAATTGTCCGTTGTCACTCTTAATTGACAAGTGACACTCCTAATTGACAGGAGTCACTCCTAATTGACAGGGGCGCTCCTACTTGACAGAGGGCACTCCTAATTGACACGGGACACTCCTAATTGACGGTTGACACTCCTAAATGACAGTAGTCACTTCCAATTGACAGGGGGCACTCCTAATTGACAGAGGGCACTCCTAATTGACAGGGGACACTCCTAATTGACAGGGGACATTCCTTTTTGACTGGAGTCACTCCTAATTGACAGGAGGCACGTCCAATGGACAGGGGACACTCCTAAATTACAGGGACACTCCTACTTCATAGGAGTCACTCCTAATTGACAGGGGACACTCCTAATTGACAGAGGGCACTCCTAATTGACGGGGGACACTCCTAATTGACTGGGGTAACTCCTAATTGACAGCGACACTCCTAATTGACAGGGGGGGCGCCCAATTGACAGGGGACACTCCTAATTGACACGAGTCACTCCCAATTGACAGCAGTCACTCCTAATTCACAGGTGTCACTCCTAATTGCCCGGGAAACTGCTAATTGACAGGGGACACTCCTAATTGACAGGGGGCTCTCCTAATTGACAGCGGGCACTCCTAATTGACAGGAGGCACTCCTAGTTGACTGGGGATATCACTAATTGGCGGTGGTTACTCCAAATTGACAGGAGTCACTCCTATTTGACATGAGGAAACTCCTAATTCACAGTGGTTACTCCTAATAGACAGGGGACACTGCTAATTGACAGGGGGTTCTCCAAATTGACATGAGTCACTCCTAATTGACATGAGACACGCCCAATTGACAGGGGACACTCCTAATTGACAGCGGACACTCCTAATTGACAGAGGGCACTCCTAATTGACAGGAGACACTCCAAAATGACAGGAGTCACTCCTAATTGACAGGAGTCACTCCCAATTGACAGCAGTCACTCCAAATGTCAGGACTCACTCCTAATTGACAGGGGACACTCCTAATTGACAGGGGACACTACTAATTGACAGAGGACACTCCTAATTGACAGGGGACACTCCAAATTGTCAGCAAACACTCCTAATTGACAGGGGACACTCGTAATTGACAGTGGACACTACTAATTGACAGCGGACTCTACTATTTGACAGAGGGCACTCCTAATTGACAGGGCACACTCCTAATTGACAGGGGACACTACTATTTGACAGGGGACACTCCTAATTGACAGGGGACACTCCTAATTGACAGGGGACACTAATATTTGACAGAGGGCACTCTTAATAGACAGGGGACACTCATAATTGACAGGGGAAACTCCTAATTGACAGGAGTCACTCCCAATTGACAGGGGACACTCATAATTGACAGGGGACACTGCTAAGTGACAGTGGATACTCCTAATTGACAGAGGACGTTCCTAATTGACAGGAGTCACTCCTAATTGACAGGAGTCACTACCAATTGACAAAGGACGTTCCTAATTGACAGGAGGCACTCCTAATTGACAGGGGCACTCCGAATTCACAGGAGTCACTCCTAATTCACAGGAGTCACTCCTAATTGACTGGAGTCACTCCGAATTGACAGGAGGCACTGCTGATTGACATGGACACTCCTAATTGACAGGGGGGGATCCTAATTGAAAGCCGGCGCTCCAAATTGACAGGAGTCACTCCGATTTGACGGGGGACACGATTAATTGACAGGAATCACTCCGAATTGACAGGAGGCACTCCGAATTCACAGGTGTCACTCCTAATTGACAGGTGACACTCCTAATTGACAGGAGTCACTCCCAATTGACATGAGTCACTCCACATTGCCCGGAGTCACTCCTAATTGACAGGGGACATTCCTAATTGACAGGAGTCACTCCTAATTGACAGGGGCGCTCCTACTTGACAGAGGGCACTCCTAATTGACACGGGACACTCCTAATTGACAGGGGACACTCCTATTTGACAGGAGTCACTCCTAATTGACAGGGGGCTCTGCTAATTGACAGGGGCCCTCCTAATTCACAGTAGTCACTCCTAATTGACAGGGGACACTCCTAATTGACAGAGGGCACTCCTAATTGACAGGGGACACTCCTAATTGACAGGGGACACTCCTTTTTGACTGGAGTCACTCCTAATTGACAGGAGGCACGCCCAATTGACAGGGGGCACTCCTAATTGACAGGGGCACTCCAAATTCATAGGAGTCACTCCTAATTGACAGGTGACACTCCTAATTGACATGAGTCACTCCCAATTGACATGAGTCACTCCAAATTGTCCGGAGTCACTCTTAATTGACAAGTGACACTCCTAATTGACAGGAGTCACTCCTAATTGACAGGGGCGCTCCTACTTGACAGAGGGCACTCCTAATTGACACGGGACACTCCTAATTGACAGGGTACACTGCTAATTGACAGGGGTCACTCCTAATTGACAGGGAGCACTCCTACTTGACAGGGCCCACTGCTACTTGACAGGAGTCACTCCCAATTGACAGGGGACACTGTTAATTGACATGGACACTCCTAATTGACAGGGGGGATTCCTATTTGACAGGGGACTCTCCCAATTGACAGGAGGTTCTACCAATTGACAGGAGACAATGCGAATTGACAGGTAAACTCCTCATTGACAGGGGCACTCCTAATTCACAGGAGTCACTCCGAATTGACAGGGGACACTCCAAATTGACAGGGGACAGTCCTAATTGACAGGGGACACTGCTAATTGACAGTGGATACTCCTAATTGACAGAGGACGTTCCTAATTGACAGGAGTCACTCCTAATTGACAGGAGTCACTGCCAATTGACAAAGGACGATCCTAATTGACAGGAGGCACTCCTAATTGACAGGGTCACTCCGAATTCACAGGAGTCACTCCTAATTGACAGGAGTCACTCCTAATTGACTGGAGTCACTCCGAATTGACAGGAGGCACTGCTAATTGACATGGACACTCCTAATTGACAGGGGGGGGGATCCTAATTGAAAGCCGGCGCTCCGAATTGACAGGAGTCACTCCGAATTGACGGGGGACACGATTAATTGACAGGAATCACTCCGAATTGACAGGAGGCACTCCGAATTCACAGGTGTCACTCCTAATTGACAGGTGACACTTCTAATTGACAGGAGTCACTCCCAATTGACATGAGTCACTCCACATTGCCCGGAGTCACTCCTAATTGACAGGGGACACATCTAATTGACAGGAGTCACTCCTAATTGACAGGGGCGCTCCTACTTGACAGAGGGCACTCCTAATTGACACGGGACACTCCTAATTGACAGGGGACACTCCTATTTGACAGGAGTCACTCCTAATTGACAGGGGGCTCTCCTAATTGACAGGGGCCCTCCTAATTCACAGTAGTCACTCCTAATTGACAGGGGACACTCCTAATTGACAGAGGGCACTCCAAATTGACAGGGGACACTCCTAATTGACAGGGGACACTCCTTTTTGACTGGGGTCACTCCTAATTGACAGGAGGCACGCCCAATTGACAGGGGCACTCCTAATTGACAGGGGCACTCCAAATTCATAGGAGTCACTCCTAATTGACAGGTGACACTCCTAATTGACAGGACTCACTCCCAATTGACATGAGTCACTCCAAATTGTCCGGTGTCACTCTTAATTGACAAGTGACACTCCTAATTGACAGGAGTCACTCCTAATTGACAGGGGCGCTCCTACTTGACAGAGGGCACTCCTAATTGACACGGGACACTCCTAATTGAGGGTTGACACTCCTAAATGACAGTAGTCACTTCCAATTGACAGGGGGCACTCCTAATTGACAGAGGGCACTCCTAATTGACAGGGGACACTCCTAATTGACAGGGGACATTCCTTTTTGACTGGAGTCACTCCTAATTGACAGGAGGCACGTCCAATGGACAGGGGACACTCCTAAATTACAGGGACACTCCTACTTCATAGGAGTCACTCCTAATTGACAGGGGACACTCCTAATTGACAGAGGGCACTCCTAATTGACGGGGGACACTCCTAATTGACTGGGGTAACTCCTAATTGACAGCGACACTCCTAATTGACAGGGGACACTCCTAATTGACACGAGTCACTCCCAATTGACAGCAGTCACTCCTAATTCACAGGTGTCACTCCTAATTGCCCGGGAAACTGCTAATTGACAGGGGACACTCCTAATTGACAGGGGGCTCTCCTAATTGACAGCGGGCACTCCTAATTGACAGGAGGCACTCCTAGTTGACTGGGGATATCACTAATTGGCGGTGGTTACTCCAAATTGACAGGAGTCACTCCTATTTGACATGAGGAAACTCCTAATTCACAGTGGTTACTCCTAATAGACAGGGGACACTGCTAATTGACAGGGGGTTCTCCAAATTGACATGAGTCACTCCTAATTGACATGAGACACGCCCAATTGACAGGGGACACTCCAAATTGACAGCGGACACTCCTAATTGACAGAGGGCACTCCTAATTGACGGGGGACACTCCTAATTGACTGGGGTAACTCCTAATTGACAGCGACACTCCTAATTGACAGGTGACACTCCTAATTGACAGGACTCACTCCCAATTGACATGAGTCACTCCAAATTGCCCGGAGTCACTCCTAATTGACAGGGGACACATCTAATTGACAGGAGTCACTCCTAATTGACAGGGGCGCTCCTACTTGACAGAGGGCACTCCTAATTGACAGGGGGCTCTCCTAATTGACAGGGGCCCTCCTAATTCACAGTAGTCACTCCTAATTGACAGGGGACACTCCTAATTGACAGAGGGCACTCCTAATTGACAGGGGACACTCCTAATTGACAGGGGACACTCCTTTTTGACTGGGGTCACTCCTAATTGACAGGAGGCACGCCCAATTGACAGGGGCACTCCTAATTGACAGGGGCACTCCAAATTCATAGGAGTCACTCCTAATTGACAGGTGACACTCCTAATTGACAGGACTCACTCCCAATTGACATGAGTCACTCCAAATTGTCCGGTGTCACTCTTAATTGACAAGTGACACTCCTAATTGACAGGAGTCACTCCTAATTGCCCGGGAAACTGCTAATTGACAGGGGACACTCCAAATTGACAGGGGGCTCTCCTAATTGACAGCGGGCACTCCTAATTGACAGGAGGCACTCCTAGTTGACTGGGGATACCACTAATTGGCGGTGGTTACTCCAAATTGACAGGAGTCACTCCTATTTGACATGAGGAAACTCCTAATTCACAGTGGTTACTCCTAATAGACAGGGGACACTGCTAATTGACAGGGGGTTCTCCAAATTGACATGAGTCACTCCTAATTGACATGAGACACGCCCAATTGACAGGGGACACTCCTAATTGACAGCGGACACTCCTAATTGACAGAGGGCACTCCTAATTGACAGGAGACACTCCAAATTGACAGGAGTCACTCCTAATTGACAGGAGTCACTCCCAATTGACAGCAGTCACTCCAAATGTCAGGACTCACTCCTAATTGACAGGGGACACTCCTAATTGACAGGGGACACTACTAATTGACAGAGGACACTCCTAATTGACAGGGGACACTCCAAATTGTCAGCAAACACTCCTAATTGACAGGGGACACTCGTAATTGACAGTGGACACTACTAATTGACAGCGGACTCTACTATTTGACAGAGGGCACTCCTAATTGACAGGGGACACTCCTAATTGACAGGGGACACTACTATTTGACAGGGGACACTCCTAATTGACAGGGGACACTCCTAATTGACAGGGGACACTAATATTTGACAGAGGGCACTCTTAATAGACAGGGGACACTCATAATTGACAGGGGAAACTCCTAATTGACAGGAGTCACTCCCAATTGACAGGGGACACTCATAATTGACAGGGGCTCTCCTAATTCACAGGGGTCACTCCTAAATGACAGGATTCACTCCTAATTGACTGGGGACACTCCTAATGACAGGGGACACTCCTAATTGACAGGGTACACAGCTATTTGACAGGGCTCACTCCTAATTGACAGGGAGCACTTCTACTTGACAGGGCCCACTGCTACTTGACAGGAGTCACTCCCAATTGACAGGAGACACTGCTAATTGACATGGACACTCCTAATTGACAGAGGGATTCCTAATTGACAAGGGACTCTCCCAATTGACAGGATGCTCTACCAATTGACAGGAGACAATGCTAATTGACAGGTAAACTCCTAATTGACAGGATGCAATCCTAATTCACAGGAGTCACTGCGACTTGTCAGGGGACACTCCTAATTGACAGAGTCCAAAGATGTGCGGTTTAGGTTGATTGGCCAGGTTAAAAATTGCCCATGAGATTCGTAGGTTAGCGGGTAAACATGTTGGGGTAGGGCCTGGGTGGGGTTGTGGTCGGTGCAGACTCGATGGGCCGAATGGCCTCCTTCGGCACTGTAGGGTTTCTATGATTCTATGACACTCCTAATTGACAGGGGACACTCCTAATTGACAGGGGACACTGCTAATTGACAGTGGATACTCCTAATTGACAGAGGACGTTCCCAATTGACAGGAGTCACTCCTAATTGACAGGAGTCACTCCCAATTGACAAAGGACGTTCCTAATTGACAGGAGGCACTCCTAATTGACAGGGACACTCCTAATTCACAGGAGTCACTCCTAATTGACAGGAGTCACTCCTAATTGACTGGAGTCACTCCGAATTGACAGGAGGCACTGCTAATTGACAGGGACACTCCTAATTGACAGGGGGGATCCTAATTGAAAGCCGGCGCTCCAAATTGACAGGAGTCATTCCGAATTGACGGGGGACACGCTTAATTGACAGGAGTCACTCCTAATTGACAGGGGCACTCCTAATTCACAGGTGTCACACCTAATTGACAGGTGACACTCCTAATTGACAGGAGTCACTCCCAATTGACATGAGTCACTCCAGATTGTCCGGAGTCACTACTAATTGACAGGGGACACACCTAATTGACAGGAGTCACTCCTAATTGGCAGGGGCGCTCCTACTTGACAGAGGGCACTCCTAATTGACACGGGACACTCCTAATTGACAGGGGATAGTCATAATTGACAGGGGACACTTCTATTTGACAACAGTCACTCCCAATTGACAGGGGGCTCTCCTAATTGACAGAGGGCCCTCCAATTTCGCAGTAGTCAATCCTAATTCACAGGGGACACTCCTAATTGACAGAGGGCACTCCTAATTGACAGGGGACACTCCTAATTGACAGGAGACACTCCTTTTTAATTGGAGTCACTCCTAATTGACAGGAGGCACGCCCAATTGACAGGGGGCACTCCTAATTGACAGGGGCACTCCTAATTCATAGGACTCACTCCTAATTGACAGGTGACACTCCTAATTGACAGGAGTCACTCCCAATTGACATGAGTCACTCCAAATTGTCCGGAGTCACTCCTAATTGACAGGGGACACTCCTAATAGACAGGAGTCACTCCTAATTGACAGGGGCGCTCCTACTTGAAAGAGGGCACTCCTAATTGACACGGGACAATCCTAATTGACAGGGGCACTCCTAATTGACAGTAGTCACTCCCAATTGACAGGGGGCACTCCTAATTGACAGAGGGCACTCCTAATTGACAGGGGACACTCCTAATAGACAGGGGACATTCCTTTTTGACTGGAGTCACTCCTAATTGACAGGAGTCACGTCCAATTGACAGGGGCACTCCTATTTCATAGGAGTCACTCCTAATTGACAGGGGATACTCCTAATTGACAAAGGGCACTCCTAATTGACGGGGGACACTCGTAATTGACAGGGGACACTCCTAATTGACTGGTGTAACTCCTAATTGACAGCGACACTCCAAATCGGCAGGGGGCGCGCCCAATTGACAGGGGACACTCCTAATTGACACGAGTCACTCCCAATTGACAGCAGTCACTCCTAATTCACAGGAGTCACTCCAAATTGTCCGGGACAATGCTAAGTGACAGGGGAAACTCCGAATTGACAGGGGGCTCTCCTAATTGACAGCGGGCACTCCTAATTGACAGGAGGCACTCCTAGTTGACTGGGGATACTACTAATTGGCGGGGGTTACTCCTAATTGACAGGAGTCACTCCTATTTGACAGGAAGAAACTCCTATTTCACAGTGGTTACTCCTAATAGACAGGGGACACTGCTAATTGACAGGGGGTTCTCCAAATTGACATGAGTCACTCCTAATTGACATGAGACACGACCAATTGACAGGGGACACTCGTAATTGACAGGGTACACTCCTAATTGACAGAGGGCACTCCTAATTGACAGGAGTAACTCCTAACTGACAGGAGGGACACCTAATTGTCAGCGGACACTCCTAACTTACAGGAGTCACTCCCAATTGACAGCAGTCACTCCAAATGTCAGGAGTCTCTCCTAATTGACAGGGGACACTCCTAATTGACAGGGGACACGACTAATTGACAGGGGACACTCATAATTGACAGGGGACACTACTAATTGACAGGGGCACTACTCTTTGACAGAGGGCACTCCTAATTGACAGGGGACACTCCTAATTGACAGGGGACACTACTATTTGACAGGGGACACTCCTAATTGACAGGGGCCACTCCTAATTGACAGGGGACACTACGATTTGACAGAGGGCACTCCTAATTGACAGGGGACACTCATAATTGACAGGGGAAACTCCTAATTGACAGGAGTCACTCCCAATTGACAGGGGGCACTCATTATTGACAGGGGCACTCCTAATTCACAGGAGTCACTCCTAACTTACAGGAGTCACTCCCAATTGACAGCAGTCACTCCAAATGTCAGGAGTCACTCCTAATTGACAGGGAACACTCCTAATTGGCAGGGGACACGACTCATTGACAGAGGACACTCCTAATTGACAGGGGACACTCCAAATTGTCAGCAGACACTCCTAACTGACAGGGGACACTCCTAATTGACAGGGGACACTACTATTTGACAGAGGGCACTCCTAATTGACAGGGGACACTCATAATTGACAGGGGGAACTCCTAATTGACAGGAGTCACTCCGAATTGACAGGGGACAGTGCTAACTGACAGTGGATACTCCGAATTGACAGAGGACGCTCCTAATTGACAGGGGACACTCCAAATTGACTGGAGTCACTCCCCATTGACAGGAGACACTGCTAATAGACAGGGACACCCCTAATTAACAGGGAGGATTCCAAATTGAAAGGGCCACTCCTAATTGACAGGAGTCACTCCTAATTGACGGGGGACACTGTTAATTGAGATGAGTCACTCCTAATTGACAGGGGTCACTCCTAATTGACACAGACACTCCTAATTGACAGCGGGCACTCCTAATTGACAGGAGACACTCCTAATTGACAGGAGTCACTCCAAATTGACAGAGGGCACTCCTAATTGACAGGGGCACTCCTAATTGACAGGGGACACTCTTAATTGACTGGAGTGACTCCAAATTGACAGAGGGCACTACTAATTGACAGGAGTCACTCCAAATTAACAGGAGACACTGCTAATAGACAGGGACACTCCTCATTGACAAGGGGGAATCCAAATTGACAGGAGTCACTCCCAATTGACAGGGGCACTCCTAATTGACTGGGGGCAATACTCATTGGTAGGGTGCACTCTTCATTGACAGGGGGCACTGCTCATAGACAGTGCAGACTCCTCATTGACAGTGGGGGCACAGCAAAATGACAGGGGGGCACTTCCCGTTGACATGGGTCAATCATAATTGACAGGGGATACTCCTGACTGATTGGGGGAGCTCCTAATTGACAAGGAGCACTCCTAATTGAAAGGGGACACTCCTAATTGACAGGGGGCACTCCTACCTGAAAGGGGGTACTCCTAATTGACAAGGAGCACTCCTAATTGACAGGGGTCAATGCTAATTGACAGGGGGCACTCCTAGTTGAAAGTGGACACCACACATTGACAGGGGGCACTCCTAATTGACAGGGAGGCACTCCGCATTGATGGTGGGGCTCTCCTCATGGATGGTGGGTTACTCCTCATTGAGGGTGGGGCTCTCTTCATTGACAGGGTGGCACTCCTCATTGACGTGGGGGGAATTGTCATAGACGGGGGTGGGGGGGCACCACATGGGTTACTCCTAATTGACAGCAGGCACTCCTTATTGACACTGTGCACTCCTTTCTGACAGGTGGCACTCCTTATGGACAGGGTGCACTCCTTATTGACAAGGGGAACATCTATTGACAGGTGGCACTCCAAATGACAGGGGGGCACTCCAATTAAGAGGGAGCACTCCAATTGACAGTGGGCACTCCAATTGACAGGGAGCACTCCAATTGACTGGGGGGAATCCAATTGACATGGGGGACTCCTGATTGACAGGGGGCACTCCACATTGGCAGGGGGCACTCGTAATTGGCAGTCCTAATTGATAGGGGGCACTACTCATTGAAAGTGGGCACTACTAATTGAAAGGGCTCACTCCTAATTGACCGGGGCCACTCCTAATTGACAGGGGGAGGTCCGAGTTGACAAGGGGCAATCCTAATTGAAAGGGGGTACTCCAAATTGACAAGGGAGACTCCAAATTGGCAGGGGTCACTCCTGATCGACAGGGGGCACTCCTCATGGACAGTGGGCACTCCTCATTGACATGGGGCACTACTCATTGACAGAGGGCACACCTCATTGACAGGGGGCAGCCCTCATTGACAGAGGGCACTCCTCATTGACGGTGGGGCACTCCTCATTGACAGTGGGGCACTCCTCATTGACGGGGGGCACTCCTCATTAACGGGGGAACTCTTCATTGACAGGGGGCACTCCCAATTGACAAGGGGAGCACCTAATTGATGAGGGGTACTCCTAATTGAAAATGTGCTCTCCGACTGGACAGGGGAGACTCCTAATTGACATGGGGCACTCCTAATTGACATGGGGTACTCCTAATTGACTTGGGGCATTCCTCATTGACAGGGGGCATTCCTGATTGAAGGGGGGAACTCGTAATTGACAGCGGGCACTCCTAATTGACACGGGACACTACTCATTGAAAGGGGGCACTACCAATTAAAAGGGCTCACTCCTAATTGACCGGGGCCACTTCTAATTGACAGGGGGAGCTCCGAGTTGACAAGGGGCACTCCTAATTGAAAGGGGGCGCTCCAGATTGACAAGGGAGACTCCTAATTGACAGAGGTCACTCCTGATCGACAGAGAGCACTTCTCATGGACAGTGGGCACTCCTCATTGACATGGGCACTACTCATTGACAGGGGGCACACCTCATTGACAGGGGGCACACCTCATTGACAGAGGGATCTCCTCATTGACGGTGGGGCACTCTGAATTTGCAGGCGTCACTGCAAATTGGTATGGGGCACTCCTTATTGAGAGAGGGCACTCCTTTTTGACAGGGGGCACTGCTCATTGACAGGGGGCACTCCTCATTTACAGGAGGCACGCCTCATTGACAGGGGGCACTCCAAATTGAAAGGGGTCACTCATAATTGACCGGGGCCACACCGAATTGACAGGGTGAGCTCCTAATTGACAAGGGACACTCCAAATTGAAAGGGGGCACTCCAAACAGACAGGGGAGATTCCTAATTGACAGGGGGCACTCCTAATCGAAAGGGGGCACTCCTAATTGACAGGGCCCACTCCTCATTTACAGGGGGACACCTCATTGACAGGGGGCACTCCTCATTTACAGGGGGCTCCTCATTGACACGGGCACTCCTCATTTACAGGGGGACTCCTCATTGACAGCGGGCACTCCTTATTGACAGCGGTCACACCTAATTGGCAGGGGACATTCCTAACCGACAGGGTGAGCTCCAAATTGAAAGGGGTTACTCCAACTTGACAGGGGGCACTCATAATTGACAGGGAGCATTCCTCATTGACACGGGGCACTCCTCATTGATAGGGGCACTCCTCAATGACAGGAGACACTCCGAATTAGCAGGGGTCACTCCTAATTGGTAGGGGCAATCTTAATTGACATGGTGCACTCCTAATAAACATGGGGCATTTCTCATTGACGGTGGGGAACTCCTCATTGACAGGGGCACTCCTGATTGACAGGGGGCACTCCTTATTGACAGGGGGGGGGGACCATTAATTGAAAGTGGTCTCTCGTAATTAACCGGGGACACTCCTAATTGACAGGGGGAGTTCCTAATTGACACAGGACACTCGTAATTGGAAGGGGGCACTCCAAATTGACAGGGGAGACTCTTAATTGACAGGGGGCACTCCTCATGGACAGTGGGCACTCCTCATTGACAGAGGGCACTACTCATTGAAAGGGGACACTCCGCGTTGACAGGGGGCACTCCTCATTGACAGCCGGCCCTCCTCACTGACAGGGGGCCCACCTCATTGAGAGGGGCACTCCTAATTTCAGGTGTCACTCCTAATTGTCAAGGGTCATCCCTAATTGGCGGGGGGAATTGCTAATTGACACGGAACACTCCTAACTGACCGGGCGATCTCCTAATTGACAAGTGGCACTCCTAATTCAAAGGGGTTACTCCTACTTGACAGGGGGCACTCCTAATTTACAGGGTGCAGTCCAAATTGAAAGGGGGGCACTCCTAATTGACAAAGGGCACTCCCAATAGACCAGGCGCACTCCTCATTGACAGGGTGCATTCCACATTGACAGGGGTACTCCTCATTGGCATGGGGCACTCCTCATTGACAGGGGGCACTCCTCATTGACAGGGGGAACTCCTGATTGACAGGGGGCACTCTTCATTGACAGGGGACACTCGTCATTGACAGGCGGCACTCCTCATTGGCATGGGGCACTACTCATTGACAGGGGGCACTTCTCATTGGCAAGGGGCAATCCGGATTGACAGGGGGCACTGCTAATTGGAAGGAGTCACTCAGAATTGATTGGGACCAACCCTAATTGACAAGGGGAGCTCCTAATTCACAAGTGGCACTGCAAATTGAACGGGGGCACTCCAAATTGACAGGGGAGACTGCCAATTGACAGGGGGCCCCGTAATCGACAGTGGGCACTCTTCATTGACAGGGGGCAATCCTCATTGACAGGGGGCTCTCCTCATTGACATGGGGCACACCTAATTGACAGGGGGCCTTCCTCATTGACAGGGGCATTCCTGATTGACGGGGGCACTGCTGATTGACAGGACGCACTCGTACTTGACAGCCGGGAACTCCTAATTGACATGGGACACTTCTCATTGAAAGGGCTCAATTCTAACTGACCGAGGCCCTCCGAATTGATAGGGGGAGCTTCCTAGTTTAAAAGGGGCACTCATAATTGAAGGGGGGCACTCCAGATTGACAAGGGAGACTCCTAATTGACAGGGGGCACTCCTGATCGACAGGGGGACTTCTGATGGACAGTGAGCACTCCTCATTGACATGGGGCACTACTCAATGAGAGGGGACACTCCTAATTGAAAGGGGACACTGCTAAATGACAGGGTACACTGCTAATTGACAGGGGTCACTCCTAATTGACAGGGAGCACTTCTACTTGACAGGGCCCACTCCTAATTGACAGGGGACAATCCTAATTGACAGGGGACACTCCTAATTGACAGGGGACAGTACTAATTAACAGAGGACGTTCCTAATTGACAGGAGTCACTCCTAATTGACGGGAGTCACTCCTAATTAACAGGGGACACTCCTAATTGACAGGAGTCACTCCCAATTGCCAGGAGACACTGCTAATTGACAGGGACACTCCTAATTGACAGCGGGGAATCCTAATTGAAAGGGGGCACTCAAAATTGACAGGAGTCACTCCAAATTGACGGGGGACTCTCTTAATTGACAGGAGACACTCCTAATTGAGAGGAGTCACTCCTAATTGACAGGGGACACTCGTAATTGACGGGGGACTCTCTTAATTGACAGGAGTCACTCCTAATTGACAGGAGTCACTTCTAATTGACGGGGGACTCTCTTATTGACAGGAGTCACTCCTAATTGAAAGGGGGCACTCCTAATTCACAGGAGTCACTGCTAATTGACAGGGGACACTCCTAATTGACAGGAGTCACTCCCAATTGGCAGGTGTCACTCCAAATTGTCAGGAGTCACTCCTAATTGACAGGAGACACTCCTAATTGACAGGGAACACTAATAATTGACAGGGGGCGCTCCTTATTGACAGGTTTCACTCCTAAATGACAGGGGCGCTCCTACTAGACAGAGGGCACTCCTAATTGACAGGGGACACTGCTAATTGACAGGGTACACTGCTAATTGACAGGGGCAACTCCGAATTGACAGGGAGCACTCTTACTAGACAGGGCCCACCCCTAATTGTCAGGGGACACTCCTAATTGACAGGGGACAGTGCTAATTGACAGAGGACACTCCTAATTGACAGGAGCCACTCCTAATTTACAGGAGCCACTCCTAATTGACGGGGGGTTCTCTTAATTGACAGGAGACACTCCTAATTGACAGGAGTCATTCCTAATTGACAGGGGACACTCCTAATTGACGGGGGACACTCTTAATTGACAGGAGTCACTCCTAATTGACAGGGGACACTCGTAATTGACGGGGGACTCTCTTAATAGACAGGAGTCACTCCTAATTGACAGGAGTCACTTCTAATTGACGGGGGACTCACTTAATTGAAAGGAGTCACTCCTAATTGACAGAAGGCACTCCTAATTCACAGGAGTCACTGCTAATTGACAGGGGACAATCCTAATTGACAGGAGTCACTCCGAATTGACTGGAGTCACTCCTAATTTACAGGGGACTCTCCTTATTGACAGGAGTCACTCCCAATGACACTCGTCATTGACGGGAGACTCTCTTAATTGACAGGAGTCACTCCTAATTGACAGGGGGCACTCCTAATTCACAGGAGTCACTGCTAATTGACAGGGGGCACTCCAAATTGACAGGAGTCACTCCCAATTGACAGGAGTCACTCCAAATTGTCCGGAGTCACTCCTAATTGAGAGGGGACACTCCTAATTTACAGGAGTCACTCCTAATTGACAGAGGGCACTCCTAACCGTCAGCAGACCCTGTAACTGACAGGAGTCACTCCCAATTGACAGCAGTCACTCCAAATTGTCAGGAGTCAATCCTAATTGACAGGGGACGGTCCTAACTGTCAGCAGACACTCCTAATTGACAAGGGACACTCCTAATTGACGGGGGACACTATTATTTGACAGAGCGCACTCCTAATTGACAGGGGACACTCCACATCGTCAGCAGACTCTCCTAATTGACAGGGGACACTACTATTTGACAGAGGGCACTTCTAATTGACAGGGGACACTCCTAATTTACAGTGGACACGCCTAATTGACAGTGGATACTCCTAATTGACAGAGGACTTTCCTAATTGACAGGAGTCACGCCTAATTGACAGGGGACATTCCTAATTGACAGGAGTCACTCCTAATTGACTGGAGTCACTCCTAATTGACTGGAGACACTGCTAATTGAGAAGTGACACTCCTAATTGACAGCAGTCACTCCAAATTGTCAGGAGTCACTCCTAATTGACAGGGGACACTCCTAATTGTCAGCAGACACTCCTAATTGACAGGGGCACTCCTAATTGACATGGGACACTTCTAATTGACAGAGGACCCTCCTAATTGACAGGGGACACTCCAAACCGTCAGCAGACCCTCCTAATTGACAGGGGACACTCCTAATTGACAGGGGACACTACGATTTGACAGAGGGCACTTCTAATTGACAGGGGACACTCATAATTGACAGGGGACATTCCTAATTGACAAGAGTCACTCCCAATTGACAGGGGACACTCCTAATTGAAAGTGGACACTCCTAATTGACAGTGGATACTCCTACTTGACAGAGGACGTTCCTAATTGACAGGAGTCACTCCTAATTGACAGGGGACATTCCTAATTGACAGGAGTCACTCCTAATTGACTGGAGTGACTCCTAATTGACTGGAGTCACTGCAAATTGACAGTGGACATTCCAATTTGACAGGAGTCACTCCTAATTGACAGGAGTCACTCCAAATTGATAGGGGACACTACCAATTGACAGGAGTCACTCCCAATTGACAGGAGGCACTGCTAACTGACAGGGACATTCCTAATTGACACGGGGGAATCCTAATTGAAAGGGGGCTCTCCAAATTGACAGGAGGCAGTCCTAATTCACGGGGGACACTCTTAATTGACAGGAGTCACTCCCAAATGACGTGGGCACTCCTAATTCACAGGGTCACTCCTAATTGACAAGTGACACTCCTAATTGACAGGAGTCACTCCCCCAATTGACAGGAGTCACTCCAAATTGTCAGGAGTCACTCCTAATTGTCAGGGGACACTCCTAATTGACAGGAGTCACTCCTAAATAACAGGGGCGCTCGTACTTGACAGAGGGCACTCCTAATTGACACGGGACACTCCTAATTGACAGGGGACACTCATAATTGACAGGGGACACTCCTAATTGACAGCAGTCATTCCCAATTGACAGGGGGCACTCCCAATTGACAGGGGACACTCCTAATTGACAGTGGACACTCCTAATTGACTGGAGACACTGCTAAATGACAAATGACACTCCTAATTGACAGTAGTCACTCCCAATTGATAGGAGACACTGCTAATTGACATGGACACTCCTAAATGACAGGGGGGAATCCTAATTGAAAGGGGGCCCTCCAAATTGACAGGAGTCACTCCGAATTAACGGGGGACACTCTTAATTGACAGGAGTCACTCCTAATTGACAGGGGCTTTCCTAAATCACAGGAGTCACTCCGAATTGACAGGGGACACTCCTAATTGACGGTAGTCAGTCCCAATTGACAGGAGTCACTCCAAATTGTCCGGAGTCTCTCCTAATTGAGAGGGGACACTCCTAATTTACAGGAGTCACTCCTAATTGACAGAGGGCACTCCAAATTGACAGGAATCACTCCAAATTGACAGGAGTCACTCCTAATTGACAGGAGTCACTCCTAAAGACAGGAGGCACTCCTAATTGTCAGGGGACACTCTTAACTGACAGGAGTCACTCCCAATTGAAAGCAGTCACTCCACATTGTCAGGAGTCACTCCTAATTGACAGGGGACAATCCGAATTGTCAGCAGACACTCCTAATTGACAGGGAACACTATTATTTGACAGAGGGCATTCCTAATTGATAGGGGACACTACTAATTGACAGAGGACATTCCTAATTGACAGGGGACACTCCAAATCGCCAGCACACCCCCCTAATTGACATGAGACACTCCGAATTGACAGGGGGTTCTCCAAATTGACAGCGGGCACTCCTAATTGACAGGATGCACTCCTAGTTGACTGGGGATAATACTAATTGATGGGGTTTACTCCTAATTGACAGGAGTCACTCTTATTTAACAGCAGGAAACTCGAAATTCTCATGGGTTACTCCTGATAGACAGGGGACACTCCTAATTGACAGGAGGTTTACCAAATTGACATGATTCAATCCTAATTGACATGAGACACGCCCAATTGACAGGGGACACTCCAAATTGACAGCGGACACTTCTAATTGACAGAGGTCACTCCTAATTGACAGGAGTCACTCCTAATTGACAGGAGTCACTCCTAATTGACAGGAGTCACTCCTAACTGACAGGAGGCACTCCTAATTGTCAGGGGACACTGTTAACTGACAGGAGTCACTCCCAATTGACAGCAGTCACTCCAAATTGTCAGGAGTCACTCCTAATTGACAGGGGACACTCCTAATTGTCAGCAGACACTCCTAATTGACAGGGGCACTCCTAATTGACATGGGACACTATTAAATGACAGATGGCACTCCTAATTGACAGGGGACACTACTAATTGACAGAGGACCCTCCTAATTGACAGGGGACACTATTAATTGACAGAGGGCACTCCTAATTGACAGGGGACACTACTAATTGACAGAGGACCCTCCTAATTGACAGGGGACACTCCAAACCGTCAGCAGACCTTCCTAATTGACAGGGGACACTCCTAATTGACAGGGGACACTACTATTTGACAGAGGGCACTTCTAATTGACAGGGGACACTCATAATTGACAGGGGACATTCCTAATTGACAAGAGTCACTCCCAATTGACAGGGGACACTCCTAATTGAAAGTGGACACTCCTAATTGACAGTGGATACTCCTCATTGACAGAGGACGTTCCTAATTGACAGGAGTCACTCCTAATTGACAGGAGTCACTCCTAATTGACAGGGGACATTCCTAATTGACAGGAGTCACTCCTAATTGACTGGAGTGACTCCTAATTGACTGGAGTCACTGCTAATTGACAGTGGACATTCCAATTTGACAGGAGTCACTCCTAATTGACAGGAGTCACTCCAAATTGATAGGGGACACTACCAATTGACAGGAGTCACTCCCAATTGACAGGAGGCACTGCTAACTGACAGGGACATTCCTAATTGACACGGGGGAATCCTAATTGAAAGGGGGCTCTCCAAATTGACAGGAGTCACTCCTAACTGACAGGAGGCACTCCTTATTGTCAGGGGACACTCTTAACCGACAGGAGTCACTCCCAATTGACAGTGGACACTCCTAATTGACAGTGGATACTCCTAATTGACAGAGGACGTTCCTAATTGACAGGAGTCACTCCTAATTGACTGGAGTCACTCCTAATTGACGGGACATTCCTAATTGACAGGAGTCACTCATAATTGACTGGAGTCACTCCTAATTGACTGGAGTCACTCCTAATTGACAGGAGGGACTGCTAACTGACAGGGACATTCCTCATTGACACGGGGGAATCCTAATTGAAAGGGGGCTCTCCAAATTGACAGGAAGCACTCCTAATTCACGGTGGACACTCTTAATTGACAGGAGTCACTCCCAATTGACGGGGGCACTCCTAATTCGCAGGGTCACTCCTAATTGACAGGGGACACTCCTATTTGACAGGAGTCACTCCCCCAATTGACAGGAGTCACTCCAAATTGTCAGGAGTCACTCCTAATTGTCAGGGGACACTCCTAATTGACAGGAGTCACTCCTAAATAACAGGGGCGCTCGTACTTGACAGAGTGCACTCCTAATTGACACGGGACACTCCTAATTGACAGGGGAAACTCATAATTGACAGGGGACACTCCTAATTGACAGGAGTCATTCCCAATTGACAGGGGGCACTCCCAATTGACAGGGGCCCTCCTAATTCACAGGAGTCACTCCGAAGTGACAGGGGCACTCCTAATTGACAGAGGGCACTCCTAATTGACAGGGGTCACTCCTAATTGACAGTGGTCACTCCTAATTGACTGGAGTCACTCCTAATTGACAGCGACACTCCTAATTGACAGGGGGCGCGCCCAATTGACAGGGGACACTCCTAATTGAAACGAGTCTCTCCCAATTGACAGCAGTCACTCCTTATTCACAGGAGTCACTCCTAATTGACCGGGGCACACCTAATTGACAGGGCACACTCGTAATTGGCAGGGGACACTGCTAATTGACAGGGGACACTCCTAATTGACTGGGTGTTCTCCAAATTGATTGCGGGCACTCCTAATTGACAGGAGGCACTCCTAGTTGACTGGGGATACTACTAATTGACGGGGTTTACTCCTAATTGACTGGAGTTACTCCTATTTAACAGCAGGAATCTCCCAATTCACATGGGTTACTCCGAATAGACAGGGGACACTCCTAATTGACAGGGGACACTCCTAATTGACAGCAGACACTCCTAATTGACAGAGGTCACTCCTAATTGACAGGAGTCACTCCTAATTGACAGGAGTCACTCCTAATTGACAGGAGTCACTCCTAACTGACAGGAGGCACTCCTTATTGTCAGGGGACACTCTTAACTGACAGGAGTCACTCCCAATTGACAGCAGTCACTCCAAATTGTCAGGAGTCACTCCAAATTGACAGGGGACACTCCTAAGAGTCAGCAGACACTCCTAATTGACAGAGGACACTCCTAATTGACGCGGGACACTATTATTTGACAGAGGGCACTCCTAATTGACAGGGGACACTACTAATTGACAGAGGACACTCCTAATTGACAGGGGACACTCCAAATCGTCAGCAGACCCTCCTAATTGACAGGGGACACTCCTAATTGACAGGGGACAATATTATTTGACAGGGGGCACTCCTAATTGACAGGGGACACACTTAATTGACAGAGGACACACCTAATTGACAGAGGACACACCAAATTGACAGGGGACACTCATAATTGACAGGCGACACTCCTAATTGACAGGAGTCACTCCCAATTGACAGGGGACACTCCTAATTGACAGTGGACAATCCTAATTGACAGGGGACACTCCAAATCGTCAGCAGACCCTCCTAATTGACAGGGGACACTCCTAATTGACAGGGGACACTCCTAATTGACAGGAGTCACTCCCAATTGACAGGGGGCACTCGTAATTGACAGTGGACACTCCTAATTGACACTGGATACTCCGAATTGACAGAGGACGTTCCTAATTGACAGGAGTCACTTCTAATAGACAGGGGACACTCCTAATTGACAGGGGACATTCCTAATTGACAGGAGTCACTCCTAATTGACTGGAGTCACTCCTAATTGACTGGAGACACTGCTAATTGACAAGGGGCACTCCAAATTGAAAGGAGTCACTCCCAATTGACAGGAGACACTGCTAATTGACATGGACAGTCCTAATTGACAGGGGGGAATCCTAATTGAAAGGGGGCCCTCCAAATTGACAGGAGTCACTCCGAATTGACGGGGGACACTCTTAATTGACAGGAGTCACTCCTAATTGACAGGGGCACTCCTAATTCACAGGAGTCAATCCGAATTGACAGGAGTCAGTCCCAATTGACAGGAGTCACTCCAAATTGCCCGGAGCCACTCCAAATTGTCCGGAGCCACTCCAAATTGAGAGGGGACACTCCTAATTTACAGGAGTCACTCCTAATTGACAGAGGGCACTCCTAATTGACAGGAGTCACTCCTAATTGACAGGAGTCACTCGTAATTGACAGGAGTCACTCCTAACTGACAGGAGGCACTCCTAATTGTCAGGGGACACTCCTAATTGACAGGAGTCACTCCCAATTGACAGCAGTCACTCCAAATTGTCAGGAGTCACTCCTAATTGACAGGGGACACTCCGAATTGTCAGCAGACACTCCTAATTGACAGGGTACACTCCTAATTGACAGGGGACACTATTATTTGACAGAGGGCACTCCTAATTGACAGGGGACACACCTAATTGACAGAGGACACACCAAATTGACAGGGGACACTGCTAATTGACAGGGGACACTACTATTAGACAGAGGGCACTTCTAATTGACATGGGACACTCATAATTGACAGGCGACACTCCTAATTGACAGGAGTCACTCCCAATTGACAGGGGACACTCCTAATTGACAGTGGACAATCCTAATTGACACTGGATACTCCTAATTGACAGAGGACGTTCCTAATTGAAGGAGTCACTCCTAATTGACTGGAGTCACTCCTAATTGACAGGGGACATTCCTAATTGACAGGAGTAACTCCTAATTGACTGGACTCACTCCTAATTGACTGGAGTCACTGCTAATTGACAAGGGACACTCCTAATTGACAGGAGTCACTCCCAATTGACAGGAGACACTGCTAATTGGCATGGACACTCCTAATTGACAGGGGGGAATCCTAATTGAAAGGGGGCCCTCCAAATTGACAGGAGTCACTCCGAATTGACGGGGGACACTCTTAATTGACAGGATTCACTCCTAATTGACAGGGGCACTCCTAATTCACAGGAGTCACTCCGAATTGACAGGGGACACTCCTAATTGACAGGAGTCAGCCCCAATTGACAGGGGTCACTCCAAATTGTCCGGAGTCATTCCTAATTGAGAGCGGACGCTCCTAATTGACATGAGTCACTCCTAATTGACATGGGACACTCCTAATTGACAGGGGACACTCATAATTGACAGGGGACACTCCTAATTGAAAGGACTCTCTCCAAATTGTCAGGGGGCACTCTTAATTATCAGGGGCAATCCTACTTGACAGGAGTCACTCCCAATTGACAGGAGACACTGCTTTAGACAGGGACACTCCTAATTGACAGGAGGCTCTCCCAAATGACAGGGGGCACTCCGATTAGACAGGGCCACTCCTAATTCACAGGAGTCACTCCTAATTGACAGGGGACACTCCGAATTGTCAGCAGACACTCCTAATTGACAGGGTACACTCCTAATTGACAGGGGACACTATTATTTGACAGAGGGCACTCCTAATTGACAGGGGACACACCTAATTGACAGAGGACACACCAAATTGACAGGGGACACTCCTAATTGACAGGGGACACTACTATTAGACAGAGGGCACTTCTAATTGACATGGGACACTCATAATTGACAGGCGACACTCCTAATTGACAGGAGTCACTCCCAATTGACAGGGGACACTCCTAATTGACAGTGGACAATCCTAATTGACACTGGATACTCCTAATTGACAGAGGACGTTCCTAATTGAAGGAGTCACTCCTAATTGACTGGAGTCACTCCTAATTGACAGGGGACATTCCTAATTGACAGGAGTCACTCCTAATTGACTGGACTCACTCCTAATTGACTGGAGTCACTGCTAATTGACAAGGGACACTCCTAATTGACAGGAGTCACTCCCAATTGACAGGAGACACTGCTAATTGGCATGGACACTCCTAATTGACAGGGGGGAATCCTAATTGAAAGGGGGCCCTCCAAATTGACAGGAGTCACTCCGAATTGACGGGGGACACTCTTAATTGACAGGATTCACTCCTAATTGACAGGGGCACTCCTAATTCACAGGAGTCACTCCGAATTGACAGGGGACACTCCTAATTGACAGGAGTCAGCCCCAATTGACAGGAGTCACTCCAAATTGTCCGGAGTCATTCTTAATTGAGAGCGGACGCTCCTAATTGACATGAGTCACTCCTAATTGACAGGGGACACTCCTAATTGACAGTGGACACTCATAATTGACAGGGGACACTCCTAATTGAAAGGAGTCTCTCCCAATTGTCAGGGGGCACTCTTAATTATCAGGGGCAATCCTACTTGACAGGAGTCACTCCCAATTGACAGGAGACACTGCTTTAGACAGGGACACTCCTAATTGACAGGAGGCTCTCCCAAATGACAGGGGGCACTCCTATTAGACAGGGCCACTCCTAATTCACAGGAGTCACTCCTAAATGACACAATTCACTCCTAATTGACAGGGTACCCTCCTAATTGACAGGGGACACTGCTAATTGACAGGGCCGACTCCTAATTGACAGGGGACACTCCTAGTTGATAGGGGACACTGATAATTGACAGTGGATACTTCTAATTGACAGAGGACGTTCCTAATTGACACGAGTCACTCATAATTGACAGAGGACGTTCCTCATTTACTGGAGTCACTTCTAATTGACTGGAGTCACTCCTAATTGACAGGGGACACTCGTAATTGACAGGAGTCACTCCAAATTGACTGGAGTCACTCCTAATTGACAGGAGTCACTCCCAATTGACAGGAGGCACTGCTAATTGAGAGGGACACTCCTAATTGACACGTGGGAATCCAAATTGAAAGGGGGCATTCCAAATTGTGAGGAGGCACTTCTAATTAACGGGGAACACTCTTAATTGACAGGAGTCACTCCTAATTGACAGGAATCACTCCCAATTGTCAGGAGACACTCCTAATTTTCAGGGGACACTCCTAATTGACAGGAGTCACTCCTAAATGACAGGGGCGCTCGTACTTGACAGAGGACACTCCTAATTGACAGGGAACACTCCTATTTCACAGGCGTCACTCCTAATTGACAGGGGACACTCCTAATTGACAGGGGACACTTCTAATTGACTGGAGTCTCTCCTAATTGACAGCGACACTCCTAATTGACAGGGGGCGCGCCCAATTGACAGGGGACACTCCTAATTGACACGAGTAACTCCCAATTGACAGCAGTCACTCCTAATTCACAGGAGTCACTCCTAATTGCCCGGGGCACTCCTAATTGACAGGGGACACACCTAATTGGCAGGGGACACTGCTAATTGACAGGAGTCACTCCTAATTGACTGGAGACACTCCTAATTGACTGGAGTCACTCCTAATTGACAGCGGGCACTCCTAATTGACAGGAGGCACTCCTAGTTGACTGGGGAGACTACTAATTGGCGGAAGTTACTCCTAATTGACAGGAGTCACTCCTATTTGACAGGAGGGAACTGCTAATTCACAGAGGTTACTCCTAATAGACAGGGGACACTCCTAATTGACAGGGCGTTCTCCAAATTGACATGTGAAGAAGGAAAAGGGTTAATGTTTTTTTGTACTCAATGTATTTTATACCTAAAAGGTTGAACTTTGTATCTGGAATTTATCATAAACATATCGTTTACTTGTGGCTAGTCATCCCTTTTTTATATTGCTCCTGGTAGTAGCATAAGCCATTTGTTGATGTCTTTCATCTTTTACTTTCGTAAAAGCCATTTGTTCATGGTTCCCTCGCTTGTTTATATCATTCTGATAAAACAGACAGTTGAATATAGATTTTAGTCTTTCTTTCTCGTAGGCTTGTCCGTGATTTAAGCAGAGGAAGCAGCGACCAAATGGTAGAGTGCGAGAATGGCCGTTTGAAGGAGGACTCCCACTGGGACAGTTGCACTCAGTCACTCAGTCACTTCAAAGGAAACGCTGCGGGAAGAGCAGGGGGCCAGAGGTGACACCTTGACTGCAACGACCAGAAGAATTGTGCTTTATGACCCAAGGATACCAAATGGTTTCTAACCATGATCCAAAGACTATCCGAAGCTGTTAAAGGAACTATAATTTACGATCAAGGACTGTTAACGGGACTTTGCTTCATGACTTGTATTGGGAACCCTGATGTATAAATATCCATGCTTCTTGTGTTCAGTGAGAACTTTGGCTTCCGCTTTCAAGGGGTCAGGTTCTCCCATAAGCTTGTGAGAATAAAGCCTGACTGTATTTTTGACTCATACCAGCCTATAGAGGTATAATTTCCGACTTCAACATGAGTCACTCCTAATTGACATGAGACACGCCCAATTCACAGGGGGACACTCCTAATTGACAGCGGACACTCCTAATTGACAGAGAGCACTTCTAATTGACAGGAGTCACTCCAAATTGACAGGAGTCACTCCTAATTGACAGGAGTCACTCCGAACTGACAGGAGGCACACCTGATTGTCAGCGGACACTCCTAACTGACAGGAGTCACTCCCAATTGACAGCAGTCACTCCACATTGTCAGGAGGCACTCCTAATTGACAGGGGACACTCCGAATTGACAGGGGACACTACTAATTGACAGAGGACACTCCTCATTGACCGGGGTCTCTCCTCATTGACAGGGTCGCTCCTCATTGACGGGGGGCATTCCTCATTGTCGGGGGTTATTCCTCATTGACGGGGGTTGGGGGCGCTCCTCATTGATGGGGCGAACTCTTCATTTACAGAGTCACTCCTCATTGTCGGGGGCACTCCTCGTTGATGGGGTCCCTCCTCAATGATGGGAGCACTCCTCATTGATAGGGGGCACACCTCATTGATAGGGGGCACTCCTCATTGACAGGGGGCAATCCTCATTGACAGGGGGCACTCCTCATTGACAGGGGGCATTCCTAATTGATGGGCGGGGCACTCCTAATTGACATGGGGCATTCCTCATCGTCAAGAGGCCCTCCACATTTATAGGGGGCCCTCCTCATTGGCAGGGGGCATTCCACATTGACGGGGCAGTCCAAATTTACAAGGGTCACTCTTAATTTACAGGGGCCACTCCTCATTGACAGGGGGCACTACTCGTTGACAGGGGGCACTCCTCATTGATGGAGCACACCTCATTGATAGAGGGCACACCTAATTGATAGGGGGCACTCCTCATTGACAGGGGGCACTCCTCATTGACAGGGGGCCCTCATCATTGACAGGGGGCACTCCTCATTTACAGGGGGCATTCCACATTGACAGAGGTCACTCATCATTGTCAGGGGTGACTCCTCATAGACGGGGGGAGGGGGGTGGGGGGTGAGCAGTCCTCATTGACAATGGGCAGTCCTCATTGACAGGGATCACTTCTAATTGACAGGCATCACCCCTTATTGACAGGGATCACTCCTAGTTGACACGGGGCACTCCTCATTCACAGAGGGCACTCTTCATTGACGTGGGGTATTCCTCATTGACGGGGGGGTGTGGTGGGGTGCGATCCTCATTGATGGGGCGAACTCTTCATTTACAGAGTCACTCCTCATTGACAGGGGTCACTCCTCGTTGACAGGGGGAACTCCTCATTTACAGGGTCACTCCTCATTGACAGGGGGCACTCCTCGTTGACAGGGGGCCCTCCTCATTGACAGGAGGCTTTCCTCATTGACAGGAGACACTCCTCATTGACAAGGGGCACTCCCCATTGACGGGGGGCACTCCTCATTGACAGGGGGCACTCCCCATTGACACGGGGCGCTCCCCATTGACAGGGGGCACTCCTCATTGATAGTGGACACTCCTCATTGACAGAGAGCACTCCTCATTGCCGGGGGGGAGGCACTCCTCATTGACGGGCGGGTGTCAAAAATTAACAGGGGTCACTCCTAATTGACAGGGGGAACTCCTCATTGACAGGGAGCACACCTCATTGATAGGGGTCACTACTCATTGACAGGGTCAGTCCTCATTGACGGGGACACTCCTCATTGACGGGGGGAATTCCTCATTGACGGGGGGTGGGGGCAAGCCTCATTGACAGGGGGCACTCCTCATTGACAGGGAACACTCCTTATTGACAGTGGGCACTCCTCATTGACAGGGTCACCCATTGAGAGTGCGCACTCCTCATTGACAGGGGTCACTACTCATTGACTGGGGTCATTCCACATTGACCGGGGGCTACTCCTTATTGAACGGGGGCCACTCCTCATTGACAGGGAGCACTCTTCATAGATTTGGGGGGGGGGGGCACTCCTCATTGAAAACGGGCACTCCTCATTGACAGCGGGCAGTCCTCATTGACGGGGGGAATTCCTCATTGACAGGAGGCACTCCTCATTGACAGGGGGCCCTTCTCATTGACAGGGGGCACTCCTCATTCACGAAGGCCACTCCGCATTGACAGGGGGCACTCCTCATAGAGGGGGCACTTCTCATTGACAGAGGGCACTCTCATTCACGGGGGGGGGGCGGCACTCCTCATTGACGGGGGGCCCTCCTCATTGGCAGAGGTCACTCCTAATTGACAGGAGGCACACCTCATTGCCAGGGGGTACTACTCATAGACGGGAGGGGTACTCCTCATCGACGGTAGGGGGCACTCCTCATTGCCAGGGGGTACTCCTCATAGACGGGAGGGGGACTCCTCATCGGCGGGCGGGGGGGGGGGCACTCCGAATTGACAGGGGGCACTTCTCATTGACAGGGGCCACTCCTCATTGACAGGGGCACTCCTCATTGACAGGGTCACTCCTACTTGACGTGGGGGGGGGGGGGCACTCCTCATTGACTGGGGCCACTCCTCATTGACATGGGGCATTCTTCATAGATGGGGGTGCACTCCTCATTGACAGAGGGCAGTCCTCATTGACAGGGAGCACTCCTCATTGACAGGGTCACTCCTACTTGACGTGGGGGGGGCACTCCTCATTGACTGGGGCCACTCCTCATTGACATGGGGCATTCTTCATAGATGGGGGTGCACTCCTCATTGACAGAGGGCACTCCTAATTGACAGGAGGCACTCCTCATTGACAGGGGGCCCTTCTCATTGACAGGGGGCACTCCTCATTCACGAAGGCCACTCCGCATTGACAGGGGGCACTCCTCATAGAGGGGGCACTCCTCATTGACAGGGGGCACTCCGCATTGACAGGGGGCATTCGACATTGACAGGGGGCACTGTTCATTTACAGGGTCTGTCCTCATTGACGGGGTCCCTCCCCATTGACAGGGGGCACTTCTCATGGACAGGGGGCACTCCTCATTGACAGGCGGCTCTTTTCATTGACAGGGGGCATTCCACATTGACAGAGGGCACTCCCCGTTGACAGAGGGCACTCCTCGTTGACAGAGGGCTCTCCTCGTTGACAGTGGGCACTCCTCGTTGACAGGGGGCCCTCGTCATTGACGGGGCATTCCAAATTGACAGGAGACACTCCTCATTGAGAGTGGTACTCCTCTTTGACGGGTCAAGCACTCCATATTTATAGACGTCACTCCTAATTTACAGGGGTTTCTCCTAATATACAAGCGTCACTCCTCATTGACAGGGGGCACTCCAAATTGACAGGGGCGCTCCTCAATGACAGCGGGCACTCCTCATTGACAGTGGGCCCTCCTCAAAGACCGGGGGCACTTCTCATTGACAGAGGGCACTCTCATTTACGTGGGGGGGGGGGGCACTCCTCATTGACGTGGGGCAGTCATCATTGACAGAGGGCACTCTTCAATGACAGAGGTCACTCCTATTTGACAGTGGGCACGCCTCATTGACCGCGGGCACTCCTCATTGACAGGATTTATTCCACATTGACAGCAGACACTCCGCATTGAGAGGGGGTACTCCTCATTGACATGGCAGACAATCCAAATTTACAGGGGTCACTTCTAATTTACAGGGGTCACTCCTAATTTACTAGGGTCACTCCTCATTGACAGGGGGCACTCCTCTTTGATGGGGGAGGGGGCACTCGTCGTTGACGGGGGGGACTCCTAATTGACAGGGGTTTCTCCTAATTGACAGGGATCCCTCCTCATTGACACGGGGCACTCCTCATTGAGAGGGGGCAATCCTCATTGACGGGGCAGGTACACCAAATTTACAGGCTTCACTCCTAATTTACAGGAGTCACTCCGAATATACAAGGGTCACTCGTCTGTCAATGAGGCCCCTTCTCATTGACAGGTAGCACTCCTCATTGACGTGATGGGGGGGCACTGCTCATTGACGTGGGGGGGCACTCCTCATTGACAGGGGGCACTCGTCGTTGACAGGGGGCACTGCTCATTTACAAGGTCACTCCTCATTGACAGGCGGCCCTCCTCATTGACAGGGGGCACTCCTCATTGACGTGGGATGGGGCACTCCTCATTGACGGGGGCCACTCCTCATTGACTGGGAGCACTCTTCATAGATTGGGGGGGGCACTCCTCATTGACAGGGGGCACTCCTCATTGACAGCGGGCACTCCTCATTGACAGTGGGCACTCCTCAATTACCGGGGGCACTTCTCATTGACAGAGGGCACTCTCATTCACGGTGGGGGGACACTCCTCATTGACGGAGGGCACGCCTCATTGACGGGGGGCACTCATCATTGACCGTGGGCACTCCTCATTGACAGAGGACACTCCTAATTGACAGCGGGCACTCCTCATTGCCAGGGGCTACCCCTCATAGACGGGAGGGGTATTCCTCATCGACGGGAGGGGGCACTCCTCATTGCCAGGGGTACTCCTGATAGACGGGATGGGGACTCCTCATCGGCGGGGGGGGGGGGGGGGGGGCACACCGAATTGACAGGGGGCACTCCTCATTGACAGGGGCCACTCCTCATTGACATGGTGAATTCTTCATAGATGCGGGGGCACTCCTCATTGACAGGGGGCACTCCTAATTGACAGGGGGCACTCCTCATTGACAGGGGGCCCTCCTCATTGACAGGGGGCACTCCTCATTCACGGGGGCCACTCCTCATTGACAGGGGGCACTCTTCATAGAGGGGGGCACTCCTCATTGACAGGGGGCACTCCGCATTGACAGGGGGCATTCGTCATTGACAGGGGGGCACTGTTCATTTACAGGCTCATTCCCCATTGACAGGGGCACTCCCCATTGACAGGGGGCACTCCTCATGGACAGGGGGCACTCCTCATTGACAGGGGGCACTCTTCATTGACAGGGGGCATTCCACATTGACAGAGGGCACTCCTCGTTGACAGGGGGCAGTCCTCGTTGAGAGAGGGCACTCCTCGTTGACAGAGGGCACTCCTTGTTGACAGAGGGCACTCCTCGTTGAAAGTGGGCACTCCTCGTTGACTTTGGGCACTGCTCATTGACAGGGGGCGCTCCTCATTGACAGTGGGCACTCCTCATTGACAGGGGGCCCTCGTCATTGACGGGGCATTCCACATTGACAGGAGACACTCCTCATTGAGAGTGGTCCTCCTCTTTGACGGGGCAGGCACTCCATATTTAAAGGCGTCACTCCTAATTTACAGGGGTTTCTCCTAATATACAAGGGTCACTCCTCATTGACAGGGGGCACTCCAAATTGACTGGGGCACTCCTCATTGACAGCGGGCACGCCTCATTGACCGGGGTCACTTCTCATTGACAGAGGGCACTCTTATTTACGGGGGGGGGGGCACTCCTCATTGACGGGGGGCAGTCATCATTGACAGAGGGCACTCTTCAATGACAGAGGTCACTCCTATTTGACAGTGGGCACTCCTCATTGACCGCGGGCACTCCTCATTGTCAGGGGGCACTCCTCATTGACAGGATTTATTCCACATTGACAGCAGACACTCCGCATTGAGAGGGGGTACTCCTCATTGACACGGCAGACAATCCAAAGTTACAGGGGTCACTTCTAATTTACAGGGGTCACTCCTAATTTACTAGGGTCACTCCTCATTGACAGGGGGCACTCCTCTTTGATGGGGGAGGGGGCACTCGTCGTTGACGGGGGGACTCCTAATTGACAGGGGTTTCTCCTAATTGACAGGGATCCCTCCTCATTGACACGGGGCACTCCTCATTGAGAGGGGGCACTCCTCATTGACGGGGCAGGTACACCAAATTTACAGGCTTCACTCCTAATTTACAGGAGTCACTCCGAATATACAAGGGTGACTCGTCTGTCAATGAGGGCCCTTCTCATTGACAGGTAGCACTCCTCATTGACGTGGTGGGGGGGCACTGCTCATTGACGTGGGGGGGCACTCCTCATTGACAGGGGGCACTCGTTGACAGGGGGCACTGCTCATTTACAAGGTCACTCCTCATTGACAGGCGGCCCTCCTCATTGACAGGGGGCACTCCTCATTGACGTGGGATGGGGCACTCCTCATTGACGGGGGCCACTCCTCATTGACTGGGAGCACTCTTCATAGATTGGGGGGGGCACTCCTCATTGACAGGGGGCACTCCTCATTGACAGCGGGCACTCCTCATTGACAGTGGGCACTCCTCAATTACCGGGGGCACTTCTCATTGACAGAGGGCACTCTCATTCACGGTGGGGGGACACTCCTCATTGACGGGGGGCACGCCTCATTGACGGGGGGCACTCATCATTGACCGTGGGCACTCCTCATTGACAGAGGTCACTCCTAATTGACAGCGGGCACTCCTCATTGCCAGGGGCTACCCCTCATAGACGGGAGGGGTATTCCTCATCGACGGGAGGGGGCACTCCTCATTGCCAGGGGGTACTCCTGATAGACGGGATGGGGACTCCTCATCGGCGGGGGGGGGGGGGGGGGGCACACCGAATTGACAGGGGGCACTCCTCATTGACAGGGGCCAATCCTCATTGACATGGTGAATTCTTCATAGATGCGGGGGCACTCCTCAGTGACAGGGGGCACTCCTAATTGACAGGGGGCACTCCTCATTGACAGGGGGCCCTCCTCATTGACAGGGGGCACTCCTCATTCACGGGGGCCACTCCTCATTGACAGGGGGCACTCTTCATAGAGGGGGGCACTCCTCATTGACAGGGGGCACTCCGCATTGACAGGGGGCATTCGTCATTGACAGGGGGGCACTGTTCATTTACAGGCTCATTCCTCATTGACAGGGGCACTCCCCATTGACAGGGGGCACTCCTCATGGACAGGGGGCACTCCTCATTGACAGGGGGCACTCTTCATTGACAGGGGGCATTCCACATTGACAGAGGGCACTCCTCGTTGACAGAGGGCAGTCCTCGTTGAGAGAGGGCACTCCTCGTTGACAGAGGGCACTCCTTGTTGACAGAGGGCACTCCTCGTTGAAAGTGGGCACTCCTCGTTGACTTTGGGCACTGCTCATTGACAGGGGGCGCTCCTCATTGACAGTGGGCACTCCTCATTGACAGGGGGCCCTCGTCATTGACGGGGCATTCCACATTGACAGGAGACACTCCTCATTGAGAGTGGTCCTCCTCTTTGACGGGGCAGGCACTCCATATTTAAAGGCGTCACTCCTAATTTACAGGGGTTTCTCCTAATATACAAGGGTCACTCCTCATTGACAGGGGGCACTCCAAATTGACTGGGGCACTCCTCATTGACAGCGGGCACGCCTCATTGACCGGGGTCACTTCTCATTGACAGAGGGCACTCTTATTTACGGGGGAGGGGGGGCACTCCTCATTGACGGGGGGCAGTCATCATTGACAGAGGGCACTCTTCAATGACAGAGGTCAGTCCTATTTGACAGTGGGCACGCCTCATTGACAGGGGGCACTCCTCATTGACAGGGGCCACTCCTCATTGACATGGTGAATTCTTCATAGATGCGGGGGCACTCCTCAGTGACAGGGGGCACTCCTAATTGACAGGGGGCACTCCTCATTGACAGGGGGCCCTCCTCATTGACAGGGGGCACTCCTCATTCACGGGGGCCACTCCTCATTGACAGGGGGCACTCTTCATAGAGGGGGGCACTCCTCATTGACAGGGGGCACTCCGCATTGACAGGGGGCATTCGTCATTGACAGGGGGGCACTGTTCATTTACAGGCTCATTCCTCATTGACAGGGGCACTCCCCATTGACAGGGGGCACTCCTCATGGACAGGGGGCACTCCTCATTGACAGGGGGCACTCTTCATTGACAGGGGGCATTCCACATTGACAGAGGGCACTCCTCGTTGACAGAGGGCAGTCCTCGTTGAGAGAGGGCACTCCTCGTTGACAGAGGGCACTCCTTGTTGACAGAGGGCACTCCTCGTTGAAAGTGGGCACTCCTCGTTGACTTTGGGCACTGCTCATTGACAGGGGGCGCTCCTCATTGACAGTGGGCACTCCTCATTGACAGGGGGCCCTCGTCATTGACGGGGCATTCCACATTGACAGGAGACACTCCTCATTGAGAGTGGTCCTCCTCTTTGACGGGGCAGGCACTCCATATTTAAAGGCGTCACTCCTAATTTACAGGGGTTTCACCTAATATACAAGGGTCACTCCTCATTGACAGGGGGCACTCCAAATTGACTGGGGCACTCCTCATTGACAGCGGGCACGCCTCATTGACCGGGGTCACTTCTCATTGACAGAGGGCACTCTTATTTACGGGGGAGGGGGGGCACTCCTCATTGACGGGGGGCAGTCATCATTGACAGAGGGCACTCTTCAATGACAGAGGTCACTCCTATTTGACAGGGGGCCCTCCTCATTGACAGGGGGCACTCCTCATTCACGGGGGCCACTCCTCATTGACAGGGGGCACTCTTCATAGAGGGGGGCACTCCTCATTGACAGGGGGCACTCCGCATTGACAGGGGGCATTCGTCATTGACAGGGGGGCACTGTTCATTTACAGGCTCATTCCTCATTGACAGGGGCACTCCCCATTGACAGGGGGCACTCCTCATGAACAGGGGGCACTCCTCATTGACAGGGGGCACTCTTCATTGACAGGGTTGCATTCCACATTGACAGAGGGCACTCCTCGTTGACAGAGGGCAGTCCTCGTTGAGAGAGGGCACTCCTCGTTGACACAGGGCACTCCTTGTTGACAGAGGGCACTCCTCGTTGAAAGTGGGCACTACTCGTTGACTTTGGGCACTGCTCATTGACAGGGGGCACTCCTCATTGACAGTGGGCACTCCTCATTGACAGGGGGCCCTCGTCATTGACGGGGCATTCCACATTGACAGGAGACACTCCTCATTGAGAGTGGTCCTCCTCTTTGACGGGGCAGGCACTCCATATTTAAAGGCGTCACTCCTAATTTACAGGGGTTTCTCCTAATATACAAGGGTCACTCCTCATTTACAGGGGGCACTCCAAATTGACTGGGGCACTCCTCATTGACAGCGGGCACGCCTCATTGACCGGGGTCACTTCTCATTGACAGAGGGCACTCTTATTTACGGGGGGGGGGGGCACTCCTCATTGACGGGGGGCAGTCATCATTGACAGAGGGCAGTCCTTAAAGACAGAGGTCACTCCTATTTGACAGTGGGCACTCCTCATTGTCAGGGGGCACTTCTCATTGAAAGGATTTATTCCACAATGACAGGAGACACTCCTCATTGAGAGGGGGTACTCCTCATTGACATGGCAGAGAATCCAAATTTACAGAGGTCACTCCTAATTTACAGGGGGCACTCCTCATTGACAGGATTTATTCCACATTGACAAGAGACACTCCTCACTGAGAGGGGGTACTCCTCTTTGACATGGCAGAGAATTCAAATTTACAGGGGTCACTCCTAATTTACAGGGGGCATTCCTCATTGACAGGGGGCATTCCTCATTGACAGGGGGCACTTCTCATTGACAAGGGGCTCTTCATTGACAGGGAGGCAGTCCTTATTGACAGGGGGACTCCTCATTGACAGGGGCCACTCCTAATTGAGAGGGGGTACTTGACAGGGAGGCAGTCCTCATTGACAGGGGGACTCCTCATTGACAGGGGTCACTCCTAATTGAGAGGGGGTACTCCTCATTGACATGGCAGACAATCCAAATTCACAGGGGTCACTCCTAATTTATACGGGTCACTCATCATTGACAGGGGGCTCTCCTCGTTGATGGGGGGGGGGCACTCGTCGTTGACGGGGGGGACTCCTAATTGACAGGGTTTACTCCTAATTGACAGGGTTCCCTCCGCATTGACACGGGGCACTCCTCAAAGACAGGGGGCGCCCCTCATTGACAGGGGGCACACCTCATTGCCAGGAGGTAGTCCTTATAGACGGAAGGGGTACTCGTCATCGACGGGAGGGGGCAATCCTCATTGACAGCGGGTACTCCTCATAGACGGGAGGGGTGCTCCTCACCGGCGGGGGCGGGGGTGGGCACTCCGAATTGACAGGGGGCACTCTTCATTGACAGGGTCACTCCTAATTAACAGGGGACACTCCTCATTGACAGGGGGCACTCCTCATTGACAGGGGGCCCTCCTCATTGACAGGGGGCACTACTCGTTGACAGGGGGCACTCCTCGGTGACAGGGGGCACTCCTCATTGATAGGGGGCGCACCTCATTGATAGGCGGCACTCCTCATTGACAGGGGGCATTGCTCATTGACGGGGGACCTCCTAATTTGCATAGGAGACTCCTCATTGACGTGGGGCGGGTTCTCCTTATTTACAGGGTCACTCCTCGTTGACGGAGGACACTCCTCGTTGACAGAGGGCACTCCTCGTTGACAGAGGGGATTGCTCGATGACAGAGGGCACTCCTCATTGACAGTGGGCACTCCTCATTGAGGGGGGCACTCGTCATTGACAGGGGGCCCTCGTCATTGACGAGGCATTCCACACTGACATGAGACACTCCACATTGAGAGGGGGCACTCCTCATTGACGGGGCAGGTACACCAAATTTGCAGGCGTCACTCCTAATTTACAGGGGTCACTCCGAATGTACAAGGGTCACTCGTCTGTCAATGAGGGCCCTTCTCATTGACAGGCGGCCCTCGTCATTGACAGGGGGCACTCCTCATTGACGTGGGGTGGGGGCACTCCTCATTGACGTGGGGGGGGGGCATTCCTCATTGACAGGGGGCATTCGTCATTGACAGGGGGGCACTGTTCATTTACAGGCTCAGTCTTCATTGACGGGGGCACTCCCCATTGGCAGGGGGCACCCCTCATGGACAGGGGGCACTCCTTATTGACAGGGGGCACTCTTCATTGACAAGGGGCATTCCAAATTGACCGAGGGCACTCCTCGTTGACAGGGGACACCCCTCGTTGACAGGGGGCACTCCTCGTTGACAGGAGGGCACTCCTCGTTGACAGAGGGCACTCTTCGTTGAAAGTGGGCACTCCTCGTTGACAGTGGGCACTCCTCATTGACAGAGGTCACTCCTAATTGACAGGGGGCAGACCTCATTGCCAGGGGGTACTCCTCATAGATGGGAGGGGTACTTCTCATCGACGGGAGAAGGCACTCCTCATTGCTAGGGGGTACTCCTCATAGACGGAAGGGGGGCTCCTCATCGGCGGGGGCGGGGGGGGGCACCCCGAATTGACAGGGGGCACTCCACATTGACAGGGGCCACTCCTCATTGACAGGGGCACTCCTCGTTGACAGGGAGCACTTCTCATTGACAGAGGGCACTCCTCATTGACAGGGTCACTCCTACTTGACGTGGGGGGGGATATCATCATTGAAGGGGTCCACTCCTCATTGACATGGGGCATTCTTCATAGATGGGGTCACTCCTCATTGACAGGGGGCTCTCCTAATTGACAGGGGGCACTCCTCATTGACAGGGGGCCCTCCTCATTGACAGGGGGCAATCCTCATTGACGGGTGCCACTCCTCATTGACAGGGGGCACTCCTCATAGAGGGGGGCACTCCTCATTGACAGGGGGCACTCCGCATTTACAGGGGACATTCGTCATTGACAGGTGGGCACTGTTCATTTACAGGGTCAGTCCTCATTGACGGGGGCACTCCCCATTGGCAGGGGGTACCCCTCATGAACAGGGGTCACTCCTTATTGACAGGGGGCACTCTTCATTGACAGGGGGCATTCCACATTGACAGAGGGCACTCCTCGTTGACAGAGGGCACTCCTCGTTGACAGAGGGCACTCCTCGTTGAAAGGAGGGCATTCCTCGTTGACAGAGGGCACTCCTCGTTGACATTGGGCACTCCTCATTGACAGGGGGCACTCCTCATTGACAGTGGGCACACCTCATTGACAGGGGGCCCTCGTCATTGACGGGGCATTCCACATTGACAGGAGACACTCCTCATTGAGAGTGGTACTCCTCTTTGACGGGGCAGGCACTCCATGTTTAGAGGCGTCATTCTTAATTTACAGGGGTTTCTCCTAATATACAGAGGGCACTCCTTAATGACAGGGGGCACTCCTCATTGACAGGGGGCTCTTCGTTGACAGGGACGCAGTCCTCATTGACAGGGGGACTCCTCATTAACAGAGGTCACTCCTAATTGACAGGGGCTCTCCAAATTGACAGGGGGCACTACTCGTTGACAGGGGGAACTCCTCATTGATAGGGGGCGCACCTCATTGATAGGCGGCACTCCTCATTGACAGGGGGCATTGCTCATTGACGGGGGACCTCCTAATTTGCATAGGAGACTCCTCATTGACGTGGGGCGGGGTTCTCCTTATTTACAGGGTCACTCCTCGTTGACGGAGGACACTCCTCGTTGACAGAGGGCACTCCTCGTTGACAGAGGGGATTGCTCGATGACAGAGGGCACTCCTCATTGACAGTGGGCACTCCTCATTGAGGGGGGCACACGTCATTGACAGGGGGCCCTCGTCATTGACGGGGCATTCCACACTGACATGAGACACTCCACATTGAGAGGGGCACTCCTCATTGACGGGGCAGGTACACCAAATTTGCAGGCGTCACTCCTAATTTACAGGGGTCACTCCGAATGTACAAGGGTCACTCGTCTGTCAATGAGGGCCCTTCTCATTGACAGGCGGCCCTCGTCATTGACAGGGGGCACTCCTCATTGACGTGGGGTGGGGGCACTCCACATTGACGTGGGGGGGCATTCCTCATTGACAGGGGGCACTCCTCATTGACAGGGGGCACTCGTCGTTGACAGGGGGGCACTGCCCATTAACATGGTCACTCCTCATTGACAGGCGGCCCTCCTCATTGACAGGCGGCCCTCCTCATTGACAGGGGGCACTCCTCATTGACGTGGGATGGGGCACTCCTCATTGACGGGGGCCACTCCTCATTGACAGGGGGCAATCTTCATAGATTGATTGGGCTTCCTCATTGACAGGGGGCACTCCTCATTGACAACGGACAATCCTAATTGTCAGTGGGCACTCCTCAATGACCGGTGGCACTTCTCATTGACAGAGGGCACTCTCATTTACGGGGGGGGGGGGGGGGGTGGGGGGGTTGCACTACTCATTTACGGGGGGCACTCATCATTGACAGTTGGCACTCCTCATTGACAGAGGTCTCTCCTAATTGACAGGGGGCACACCTCATTGCCAGGGGGTACTCCTCATAGACGGGAGGGGACACTCCTCATTGCCAGGGGTTATTTCTCATAGACTGGAGGGGGACTCCTCATCGGCGGGGGGGGGGCACTCCCAATTGACAGGGGGCACTTCTCATTGACAGGGGCCACTCCTCATTGACAGGGGCACTCCTCATTGACAGGGGGCACTCCGCATTGACAGGGGGCATTCGTCATTGACAGGGGGGCACTGTTCATTTACAGGCTCAGTCTTCATTGACGGGGGCACTCCCCATTGGCAGGGGGCACCCCTCATGGACAGGGGTCAGTCCTTATTGACAGGGGGCACTCTTCATTGACAAGGGGCATTCCACATTGACCGAGGGCACTCCTCGTTGACAGAGGGCACCCCTCGTTGACAGGGGGCACTCCTCGTTGACAGGAGGGCACTCCTCGTTGACAGAGGGCACTCATCGTTGACAGTGGGCACTCCTCGTTTACAGTGGGCACTCCTCATTGACAGAGGTCACTCCTAATTGACAGGGGGCAGACCTCATTGCCAGGGGGTACTCCTCATAGATGGGAGGGGTACTTCTCATCGACGGGAGAAGGCACTCCCCATTGCTAGTGGGTACTCCTCATAGACGGAAGGGGGGCTCCTCATCGGCGGGGGCGGGGGGGGGCACCCCGAATTGACAGGGGGCACTCCACATTGACAGGGGCCACTCCTCATTGACAGGGGCACTCCTCATTGACAGGGAGCACTTCTCATTGACAGAGGGCACTCCTCATTGTCAGGGTCTCTCCTACTTGACGTGGGGGGGGGGGAATCATAATTGAAGGGGTCCACTCCTCATTGACATGGGGCATTCTTCATAGATGGGGTCACTCCTCATTGACAGGGGGCTCTCCTAATTGACAGGGGGCACTCCTCATTGACAGGGGGCCCTCCTCATTGACAGGGGGCAATCCTCATTGACGGGTGCCACTCCTCATTGACAGGGGGCAATCTTCATAGAGGGGGGCACTCCTCATTGACAGGGGGCACTCCGCATTTACAGGGGACATTCGTCATTGACAGGTGGGCACTGTTCATTTACAGGGTCAGTCCTCATTGACGGGGGCATTCCCCATTGGCAGGGGGTACCCCACATGAACAGGGGTCACTCCTTATTGATAGGGGGCACTCTTCATTGACAGGGGGCATTCCACATTGACACAGGGCACTCCTCGTTGACAGAGGGCACTCCTCGTTGACAGAGGGCACTCCTCGTTGAAAGGAGGGCATTCCTCGTTGACAGAGGGCACTCCTCGTTGACATTGGGCACTCGTCATTGACAGGGGGCACTCCTCATTGACAGAGGGCACTCTCATTACGGGGGGGGGTTGCACTACTCATTGACGGGGGGCACTCCTCATTTGCGGGGGGCACTCATCATTGACAGTGGGCACTCCTCATTGACAGAGGTCTCTCCTAATTGACAGGGGGCACACCTCATTGCCAGGGGGTACTCCTCATAGACGGGAGGGGTACTCCTCATCGACGGGAGGGGACTCTCCTCATTGCCAGGGGTTATTTCTCATAGACTGGAGGGGGACTCCTCATCGGCGGGGGGGGGGGGGGGTGGGGCACTCCCAATTGACAGGGGGCACTTCTCATTGACAGGGGCCACTCCTCATTGACAGGGGCACTCCTCATTGACAGGGGGCACTCCGCATTGACAGGGGGCATTCGTCATTGACAGGGGGGCACTGTTCATTTACAGGCTCAGTCTTCATTGACGGGGGCACTCCCCATTGGCAGGGGGCACCCCTCATGGACAGGGGGCACTCCTTATTGACAGGGGGCACTCTTCATTGACAAGGGGCATTCCACATTGACCGAGGGCACTCCTCGTTGACAGAGGGCACCCCTCGTTGACAGGGGGCACTCCTCGTTGACAGGAGGGCACTCCTCGTTGACAGAGGGCACTCTTCGTTGACAGTGGGCACTCCTCGTTGACAGTGGGCACTCCTCATTGACAGAGGTCACTCCTAATTGACAGGGGGCAGACCTCATTGCCAGGGGGTACTCCTCATAGATGGGAGGGGTACTTCTCATCGACGGGAGAAGGCACTCCTCATTGCTAGGGGGTACTCCTCATAGACGGAAGGGGGACTCCTCATCGGCGGGGGGGGGCACCCCGAATTG
The DNA here is from genome assembly GCF_964213995.1 of Mustelus asterias. Classification (NCBI taxonomy): domain Eukaryota; kingdom Metazoa; phylum Chordata; class Chondrichthyes; order Carcharhiniformes; family Triakidae; genus Mustelus; species Mustelus asterias. The sequence continues at coordinate 1,707,982 of NW_027590127.1, forward strand.
ACAGGGGGCACTCCACATTGACAGGGGCCACTCCTCATTGACAGGGGCACTCCTCATTGACAGGGAGCACTTCTCATTGACAGAGGGCACTCCTCATTGACAGGGTCACTCCTACTTGACGTGGGGGGGGGGAAATCATCATTGAAGGGGTCCACTCCTCATTGACATGGGGCATTCTTCATAGATGGGGTCACTCCTCAGTGACAGGGTCTCTCCTAATTGACAGGGGGCACTCCTCATTGACAGGGGGCCCGCCTCATTGACAGGGGCACTCCCCATTGACAGGGGGCACTCCTCATGGACAGTGGGCACTCCTCATTGACAGGGGGCACTCTTCATTGACAGGGGGCATTCCACATTGACAGAGGGCACTCCTCGTTGAGAGAGGGCACTCCTCGTTGACAGAGGGGACTCCTCGTTGACAGAGGGCACTCCTCGTTGAAAGTGGGCACTCCTCGTTGACTTTGGGCACTGCTCATTGACAGGGGGCACTCCTCATTTACAGTGGGCACTCCTCATTGACAGGGGCCCTCGTCATTGACGGGGCATTCCACATTGACAGGAGACACTCCTCATTGAGAGTGGTCCTCCTCTTTGACGGGGCAGGCACTCCATATTTAAAGGCGTCACTCCGAATTTACAGGGGGCACTCGTCATTGACAGGGGGGTACTGCCCATTAACATGGTCACTCCTCATTGACAGGCGGCCCTCCTCATTGACAGGGGGCACTCCTCATTGACGTGGGATGGGGCACTCCTCATTGACGGGGGCCACTCCTTATTGACAATGGGCACTCTTCATAGATTGGGGGGGGTTCCTCATTGACAGGGGGCACTCCTCATTGACAACGGACAATCCTAATTGTCAGTGGGCACTCCTCAATGACCGGTGGCACTTCTCATTGACAGAGGGCACTCTCATTTACGGGGGGGCAGGGTGCATTCGTCATTGACGAGGGGGTGGTACTGCTCATTGATCGGGGGCACTCCTCATTGACATGGGGCAGTCCTCATTGACAGGGGGCACTCCTCTTTGACTGAGTGCACTCCTCATTGACAGGGGCACTCCTCTTTGACTGAGTGCACTCCTCATTGACAGGGGCACTCTTCTTTGACAGAGGGCACTCCAAATTGACAGGGGTCTCTCCTCATTGACAGGGGCACTCCTCATTGACAAGGGGCCCTCCTCATTGACAAGGGGCACTCCTCATTGGCAGAGGGCACTCCTCATTGACAGAGGGCACTCCTCATTGACAGAAGGCACTCCTCATTGACAGACGGCACTCCTCATTGACATTGGACACTCCCCATTGACGCGGGCACTTCTCATTGACAGGGGGCACTCCTCATTGACAGGGGGCACTCCTCATTGACAGGGGGCCCTCGTCATTGACGGGGCATTCCACATTGACAGCAGACACTCCTCCTTGAGAGGGGGTACTCCTCATTATCTGGGCAGGCACTCCAAATTTACAGGGGTCACTCCTAATTTACAGGGGTCACTCCTCATTGACAGGGGGCACTCCGCATTGACAGGGGGCACTACTCATTGACAGGGGTACTCCTCATTGACAGCGGGCACTCCTCATTGACAGCAGGCACACCTCATTGACAGCGGGCACTCTTCATAGACGGGGGGGGGAGAGACTCCTCGTTGTCAGGGGGAACTCCTCATTGACATTGGACACTCCCCTTTGACAGGGGGCACTTCTCAATGACAGGGGGCACTACTCATTGACAGGGGCACTCCTCATTGAAAGCGGGCACTCCTCATTGATAGCGGGCACTCCTTATTGACAGAGGGCACTCTTCATAGACGGGGGGGGGGGGGGAGAGACTCCACGTTGTCAGGGGGCACTCCTCATTGAGAGGCCGCATTCGTCATTGAAGTGGGGGGAGGACTGCTCATTGATGGGGGGGCACTCCTCATTGACATAGGGCAGTCCTCATTGATAGAGGGCACTCCTCATTGACAGGGGGCACTCCTCTTTGGCAGGGGGCACTCCTAATTGACAGGGGGTACTCGTCATGGACAGTGGGCACTTCTCATTGACAGAGGGCAGTCTTCATAGACGGGGGGGTTGGAGACTCCTCGTTGTCAGGGGGCACTCCTCATTGACAGGGTGCATTCGTCATTGACGATGGTGGGGCACTGCTCATTGATGGCGGGCACTCCTCATTGTCAAGGGGCAGTCCACCATGACGGAGGGCACTCCTCATTGACTGGGGGCAGTCCTCATTGACGGGGGCACTCGTCGTTGACAGGGGGGCACTGCCCATTAACATGGTCACTCCTCATTGACAGGGGGCCCTCCTCATTGACAGGGGGCACTCCTCATTGACGGGGGATGGGGCACTCCTCATTGACGGGGGCCACTCCTCATTGACAGTGGGCACTCTTCATAGATTGGGGGGGCTTCCTCATTGACAGGGGGCACTCCTCATTGACAACGGACAATCCTAATTGTCAGTGGGCACTCCTCAATGACCGGTGGCAATTCTCATTGACAGAGGGCACTCTCATTTACGGGGGGGACAGGGTGCATTCGTCATTGACGAGGGGGTGGTACTGCTCATTGATCGGGGGCACTCCTCATTGACATGGGGCAGTCCTAATTGACAGGGGGCACTCCTCTTTGACTGAGTGCACTCCTCATTGACAGGGGCACTCCTCTTTGACAGAGGGCACTCCAAATTGACAGGGGTCTCTCCTCATTGACAGGGGCACTCCTCATTGACAAGGGGCCCTCCTCATTGACAAAGGGCACTCCTCATTGGCAGAGGGCACTCCTCATTGACAGAGGGCACTCCTCATTGACAGAAGGCACTCCTCATTGACAGACGGCACTCCTCATTGACATTGGACACTCCCCATTGACGCGGGCACTCCTCATTGACAGGGGGCACTCCTCATTGACAGGGGGCACTCCTCATTGACAGGGGGCCCTCGTCATTGACGGGGCATTCCACATTGACAGCAGACACTCCTCCTTGAGAGGGGGTACTCCTCATTATCTGGGCAGGCACTCCAAATTTACAGGGGTCACTCCTAATTTACAGGGGTCACTCCTCATTGAGAGGGGGCACTCCGCATTGACAGGGGGCACTACTCATTGACAGGGGTACTCCTCATTGACAGCGGGCACTCCTCATTGACAGCAGGCACACCTCATTGACAGCGGGCACTCTTCATAGACGGGGGGGGGGAGAGACTCCTCGTTGTCAGGGGGCACTCCTCATTGACATTGGACACTCCCCTTTGACAGGGGGCACTTCTCAATGACAGGGGGCACGACTCATTGACAGGGGCACTCCTCATTGAAAGCGGGCACTCCTCATTGATAGCGGGCACTCCTTATTGACAGAGGGCACTCTTCATAGACGGGGGGGGGAGAGACTCCTCGTTGTGAGGGGGCACTCCTCATTGAGAGGCCGCATTCGTCATTGAAGTGGGGGGAGGACTGCTCATTGATGGGGGGCACTCCTCATTGACATAGGGCAGTCCTCATTGACAGAGGGCACTCCTCATTGACAGGGGGCACTCCTCTTTGACAGGGGGCACTCCTAATTTACAGGGGGTACTCGTCATGGACAGTGGGCACTTCTCATTGACAGAGGGCAGTCATCATAGACGGGGGGGTTGGAGACTCCTCGTTGTCAGGGGGCACTCCTCATTGACAGGGTGCATTCGTCATTGACGATGGTGGGGCACTGCTCATTGATGGCGGGCACTCCTCATTGTCAAGGGGCAGTCCACCATGACAGCGGGCACTCCTCATTGACTGGGGGGCAGTCCTCATTGACGGGGGCACTCGTCGTTGACAGGGGGGCACTGCCCATTAACATGGTCACTCCTCATTGACAGGGGGCCCTCCTCATTGACAGGGGGCACTCCTCATTGACGGGGGATGGGGCACTCCTCATTGACGGGGGCCACTCCTCATTGACAGTGGGCACTCTTCATAGTTTGGGGGGGCTTCCTCATTGACAGGGGGCCCTCCTCATTGACAACGGACAATCCTAATTGTCAGTGGGCACTCCTCAATGACCGGTGGCACTTCTCATTGACAGAGGGCACTCTCATTTACGGGGGGGACAGGGTGCATTCGTCATTGACGAGGGGGTCGTTCTGCTCATTGATCGGGGGCAATCCTCATTGACATGGGGCAGTCCTAATTGACAGGGGGCACTCCTCTTTGACTGAGTGCACTCCTCATTGACAGGGGCACTCCTCTTTGACAGAGGGCACTCCAAATTGACAGGGGTCTCTCCTCATTGACAGGGGCACTCCTCATTGACAAGGGGCCCTCCTCATTGACAAGGGGCACTCCTCATTGGCAGAGGGCACTCCTCATTGACAGAGGGCACTCCTCATTGACAGAAGGCACTCCTCATTGACAGACGGCACTCCTCATTGACATTGGACGCTCCCCATTGACGCGGGCACTCCTCATTGACAGGGGGCACTCCTCATTGACAGGGGGCACTCCTCATTGACAGGGGGCCCTCGTCATTGACGGGGCATTCCACATTGACAGCAGACACTCCTCCTTGAGAGGGGGTACTCCTCATTATCTGGGCAGGCACTCCAAATTTACAGGGGTCACTCCTAATTTACAGGGGTCACTCCTCATTGAGAGGGGGCACTCCGCATTGACAGGGGGCACTACTCATTGACAGGGGTACTCCTCATTGACAGCGGGCACTCCTCATTGACAGCAGGCACTCCTCATTGACAGCGGGCACTCTTCATAGACGGGGGGCGGGGGGAGAGACTCCTCGTTGTCAGGGGGCACTCCTCATTGACATTGGACACTCCCCTTTGACAGGGGGCACTTCTCAATGACAGGGGGCACTACTCATTGACAGGGGCACTCCTCATTGAAAGCGGGCACTCCTCATTGACAGCGGGCACTCCTCATTGACAGAGGGCACTCTTCATAGACGGGGGGAGGGGAGAGACTCCTCGTTGTCAGGGGGCACTCCTCATTGAGAGGCCGCATTCGTCATTGAAGTGGGGGATGACTGCTCATTGATAGGGGGCACTCCTCATTGACATAGGGCAGTCCTCATTGACAGAGGGCACTCCTCATTGACAGGGGGCACTCCTCTTTGACAGGGGGCACTCCTAAATGACAGGGTGTACTCGTCATGGACAGTGGGCACTTCTCATTGACAGAGGGCAGTCTTCATAGACGGGGGGGTTGGAGACTCCTCGTTGTCAGGGGGCACTCCTCATTGACAGGGTGCATTCGTCATTGACGATGGTGGGGCACTGCTCATTGATGGGGGGCACTCCTCATTGTCAAGGGACAGTCCACCATGACAGAGGGCACTCCTCATTGTCTGGGGGGCAGTCCTCATTGACGGTGGCACTCCTCATTGACGGTGGCACTCTTCATTGACAGGGGGCACTCCTCATTGACAGGGGGCCCTCCTCATTGACAGGGGGCCCTCCCCATTGAGAGGGGTACTCCTCAGTGACGGCGGGCCCCTCCTCATTGACGGAGGGGTCACTCCTCATTGACAGGGGGCACTCCTCATGGACACGGGGCACTCCTCATTGACAGGGGCCACTCCTCATTGACAGGGAGCACTCCTCATTGACAGGGAGCACTCCCCATTGACAGGGTCCATTCGTCATTGACGTGGGTGCACTGCCCATTTACAGGGTCACTCGTCATTGGCGGGGGCACTCCTCATTGACAGTGGGTACTCCTCATAGATGGAAGGGGTACTCTTCATAGACGGCGCGGGCACACCCTTCATTGAAAGGGGGCACTCCTCATTGACAGGGGGCCCTCCTCATTGACAGGGGGCCCTCCTCATTGAGAGGGGTACTCCTCATTGACGGCGGGCCCATCCTCATTGACGGAGGGGTCACTCCTCATTGACAGGGGGCACTCCTCATGGACAGGGGGCACTCCTCATTGACAGGGAGCACTCCTCATTGACAGGGAGCCCTCCTCATTGACAGGGAGCACTCCCCATTGACAGGGACCATTCGTCATTGACATCGGTGCACTGCCCATTTACAGGGTCACTCCTCATTGACAGGGGGCACTCCTCATTGACAGTGGGTACTCCTCATAGATGGAAGGGGTACTCTTCATAGACGGCGTGTGCACACCCTTCATTGAAAGGGGGCACTCCTTGACAGGGTCACTCCTCCTTGACAAGGTCACTCCTCATTAACAGGGAGCACTTCTCATTGGCAGAGGGCACTCCTCATTGACAGGGGCACTCCTCATTGACAGACGGCACTCCTCATTGACAGAGGGCACTCCTCATTGACAGGGGCACTCCTCATTGACAGGGGGCACTCCTCATTGACTGGGGGCCATCGTCACTGACGGGGCATTCCACATTGACAGCAGACATTCCTCATTGAGAGCGGGCACTTCTCATTGGCAGTGGGCACTCCTCATTGACAAGGGGCAATCCTCATTGACAGAGGGCACTCCTCATTGACAAGGGGCACTCCTCATTGATAAGGGGCACTCCTCATTGACTGACGGCACTCCTCATTGAGAGAGCGCACTCCTCATTGACAGAGGGCACTCCTCATTGAGAGGGGGCACTTCTCATTGACAGGGGGCACTCCTCATTGACAGAGGGCACCCCTCATTGACAGATGCACTCCTCATTGACAGAGGGCACTCCTCATTGACAGGGGGTTCTCCTCATTGACAGGAGGCACTCCTCATTGACAAGGGGCACTCCTCATTGACAGCGGGCACTCCTCATTGACAGCGGGCACTCCTCATTGACAGAGGGCACTCTTCATAGACGGGGGGGGGGAGAGACTCCTCGTTGTCAGGGGGCACTCCTCATTGACATTGGACACTCCCCATTGACAGGGGGCGCTCCTCATTGACAGGGGGCACTCCTTATTGACAGGGGGCACTACTCATTGACAGGGGCACTCCTCATTGACAGCGGGCACTCCTCATTGACAGAGGGCACTCATCATAGACGGGGGGGGGGGGGAGAGACTCCTCGTTGTCAGGGGGCACTCCTCATTGAGAGGCCGCATTCGTCATTGACGTGTGGAGGGGGGGGACTGCTCATTGATGGGGACACTCCTCATTGACAGGGGGCACTCCTCTTTGACAGGGGACACTCCTAATTGACAGCGGGTACTCGTAATGGACAGTGGGCACTTCTCATTGACAGATTGCACTGTTCCTCGACGGGGCGGGGGGGGGGGGGGAGACACCTCGTTGTCAGGGGGCATTCCTCATTGACAAGGTGCATTCGTCATTGACGAGGGTGGGGCACTGCTCATTGATGGCGGGCACTCCTCATTGACAGACGGCACTCCTCATTGACAGAGGGCTCTCCTCATTGACAGGGGGCACTTCTCATTGACAGGGGGCACTCCTCATGGACAGAGGGCACTCCTCATTGACAGAGGGCACTCCTCATTGACAGGGGGTACTTCTCATTGACAGGGGGCACTCCCCATTGACAGAGGGTACTCCTCATTGACAAAAGGCACTCCTCAATGACTGGGGGGCAGTCCTCATTGACGGGGGCATTCCTCATTGACAAGGGGCACTCTTCATTTACACGGGGCACTCTTCATTGACAGGGGGCCCTCCTCATTGACAGCAGGCCCTCCTCATTCACAGGGTTACTCCTCATTGGCGGGGGCACTCCTCACTGAGAGGGGGCACTCCTCATGGAAAGGGGGCAATCCCCATTGACAGGGGGCATTGATCAATGACGGGGGGGGGGCGCACTCCTCATTGATGGGGGGCCCTCCTAATTTTCAGAAATGGCTCCTCATTGACGGGAGGGAGGGGCCTCTCCTCATTTCCAGGTTCACTCCTGATTGACAGAGGGCACTCCTCATTGACGGAGGGCACTCCTCATTGACAGGAGGCGCTCCTCATTGACAGGGGCACTCCTCATTGACAGGGGCACTCCTCATTGACAGATGCACTCCTCATTGACAGAGGGCACTCCTCATTGACAGGGGTCTCTCCTCATTGACAAGAGGCACTCCTCATTGACAAGGGGCACTCCTCATTGACAGCGGGCACTCCTCATTGACAGCGGGCACTCCTCATTGACAGAGGGCACTCTTCATAGACTGGGGGGGAAGAGACTCCTCGTTGTCAGGGGGCAATCCTCATTGACATTGGACACTCCCCATTGACAGGGGGCGCTCCTCATTGACAGGGGGCACTCCTCATTGACAGGGGGCACTACCTATTGACAGGGGCACTCCTCATTGAAAGCGGGCACTCCTCATTGACAGCGGGCACTCCTCATTGACAGAGGGCACTCTTCATAGACGGGGGGGGGGGGAGAGACTCCTCGTTGTCAGGGGGCACTCCTCATTGAGCGGCCGCATTCGTCATTGACGTGAGCGGGCACTGCTCATTGATGGGGGGCACTCCTCATTGACAGAGGGCAGTCCTCATTGACAGAGGGCACTCCTCATTGACATGGAGCTCTCCTCTTTGACAGTGGGCACTCCTAATTGACAGGCGGTACTCGTAATGGGAAGTGGGCACTTCTCATTGACAGAGGGCACTCTTCATAGACGGGGGGGTTGGAGACATCTCGTTGTCAGGGGGCACTCCTCATTGACAAGGTGCATTCGTCATTGACGAGGGTGGGGCACTGCTCATTGATAGGGGGCACTCCTCATTGACAAGGGGCAGTCCTCAATGACAGAGGGGACTCATCATTGACTGGGGGACGTCCTCATTGACGGGGGGCACTTCTCATTGACGGGGGCACTCTTCATTGACAGGGGGCACTCCTCATTGACAGGGGGCCCTCCTCATTGACGAGGGGGGGTCACTCCTCATTGACAGGGGGCACTCCTCATGGACAGGGGGCACTCCTCATTGACAGGGCGGACTCCTCATTGACAGGGGGCCATCGTCATTGAAGGGGCATTCCACATTGACAGCAGACACTCCTCATTGAGAGGGCTACTCCTCATTGACAAGGGGCAATCCTCATTGACAGAGGGCACTCCTCATTGACAGGGGGCACTTCTCATTGACAGGGGGCACTCCTCATTGACAGAGGGCACTGCTCATTGACAGAGGGCACTCCTCTTTGACAGGGGACACTTCTCATTGACAGGGGGCACTCCTCATTGAAAGAGGGCACTCCTCATTGACAGAAGGCTCTCCTCATTGATTGGGGGGCAGTCTTCATTGACGGGGGCACTCCTCATTGACAGGGGGCACTCTTCATTGACACGGGGCACTCCTCATTAATGGGGGGCCCTCCTAATTTGCAGATGTGGCTCCTCATTGACGGTAGGGATGAGCCACTCCTGATTTACAGGTTCACTCCTGATTGACAGAGGGAACTCGTCATTGACAGAGGGCATTCCTCATTGACAGGGGGCTCTCCTCATTGACAGGAGGCAATCCTCATTGACAAGGGGCACGACTCATTGACAGGGACACTCCTCATTGACAGCGGGCACTCCTCATTGACAGAGGGCACTCTTCATTGTCGGGGGGGTGAGAGACTCCTCGTTGTCAGGGGGCACTCCTCATTGAGAGGCCGCATTCCTCACTGACGTGGGCGGACATTGCTCATTGATGGGTGGCACTCCTCTTTGACAGAGGGCTGTCCTCATTGACAGAGGGCACTCCTCATTGACAGGGGGCACTCCTCTGTGACAGGGGACACTCCTAATTGACAGGGGGTACTCGTAATGGACAGTGGGCACTTCTCATTGACAGAGGGCACTGTTCATAGACGGGGGGTGGGAGGCAGCTCGTTGTCAGGGGGCACTCCTCATTGACAAGGTGCATTCGTCATTGACGAGGGTGGGGCACTGCTCATTGATGGGGGGCACTCCTCATTGACAGAGGGCACTCCTCATTGCCAGAGCGCATTCCTCATTGACAGACGGCACTCCTCATTGACAGAGGCCTCACCGCATTGACAGGGGGCACTTCTCATTGACAGGGGTCACTCCTCATTGACAGAGGGCACTCCTCATTGACAGAGGGCACTCCTCATTGACAGGGGGTACTTCTCATTGACAGGGGGCACTCCCCATTGACAGAGGGTACTCCTCATTGACAAAAGGCACTCCTCATTGACTGGGGGGCAGTCATCATTGACGGGGGCATTCCTCATTGACAAGGGGCACTCTTCATTGACACGGGGCACTCTACATTGATAGGGGGCCCTCCTCATTAACAGCGGGCCCTCCTCATTCACAGGGTTACTCCTCATTGACGGGGGTGGCACTCCTTATTGACGGGGGGGGGGCACTCCTCATTGACAGGGGGACTCTTTATTGACAGGGGTGCACTGCTCATTTACAGGGTCACTCCTCATTGGCGGGGGCACTCCTCACTGAGAGGGGGCACTCCTCATGGACAAGGGGCAATCCTCATTGACAGGGGGCATAGATCAATGACGGGGGGGGACACTCCTCATTGATGCGGAGCCCTCCTAATTTTCAGAAATGGCTCCTCATTGACGGGAGGGAGGGGCCACTCCTCATTTACAGGTTCACTCCTGATTGACAGAGGGCACTCCTCATTGACAGAGGGCACTCCTCATTGACAGAAGGCGCTCCACATTGACAGGGGCACTCCTCATTGACAGGGGCACTCCTCATTGACAGATGCACTCCTCGTTGACAGAGGGCACTCCTCATTGACAGGGGTCTCTCCTCATTGACAAGAGGCACTCCTCATTGACAAGGGGCACTCCTCATTGACAGAGGGCACTCCTCATTGACAGCGGGCACTCCTCATTGACAGAGGGCACTCTTCATAGACTGGGGGGGGGGAGAGACCCCTCGTTGTCAGGGGGCAATCCTCATTGACATTGGACACTCCCCATTGACAGGGGTCGCTCCTCATTGACAGGGGGCACTCCTCATTGACAGGGGGCACTACTCATTGACAGGGGCACTCCTCATCGAAAGTAGGCACTCCTCATTGACAGCGGGCACTCCTCATTGACAGAGGGCACTCTTCATAGACGGTGGGGGTTGGAGACTCCTCGTTGTCAGGGGGCAATCCTCATTGACATTGGACACTCCTCATTGACAGGGGGCAGTCCTCATTGACAGGGGGCACTCCTCCTGGACAGGGGGCACTCCTCATTGACAAGGGGCAATCCTCTTGATAAGGGGCAATCCTCATTGACAGAGGGCACTCCTCATTGACAGAGGGCACTCCTCATTGACAAGGGGAACTCCTCATTGACAGAGGGCACTCCTCATTGACAAGGGGCACTCCTCATTGACATCGGGCACTCCTCATTGACAGCGGGCACTCTTCACTGACAGAGGGCACTCTTCATAGACTGGGGGGGGGGAGAGACTCCTCGTTGTCAGGGGGCAATCCTCATTGACATTGGACACTCCTCATTGACAGGGGGCACTCCTCATTGACAGGGGGCATACTCATTGACAGGGGCACTCCTCATTGAAAGCGGGCACTCCTCATTGACAGCGGGCACTCCTCATTGACAGAGGGCACTCTTCATAGACGGGGGGGCGGAGAGACTCCTCGTTATCAGGGGGCACTGCTCACTGAGATTCCGCATTCGTCATTGACGTGGGCGGGCACTGCCCATTGATGGGGGGCACTCCTCATTGACAGGGGGCACTCTTCATTGACACGGGGCACTCCTCATTGACAGGGGGCCCTCCTCATTGACAGGGGGCCCTCCTCATTGACAGGGTTACTCCTCATTGACGGGGGGGCACTCCTTATTGGCGGGTGGGGCACTCCTCATTGATGGGGGGCCCTCCTAATTTGCAGAGGTGGCTCCTCATTGACGGTAGGGATGATCCACTCCTCATTTACCGGTTCACTCCTGATTGACAGAGGGCAGTCGTCATTGACAGAGGGCATTCCTCATTGACAAGGGTCACTCCTCATTGACAAGGGGCACTCCTCATTGAAAGAGGGCACTCCTCATTGACAGTGGGCACTCCTCATTGACAGAGGGCACTCCTCATTGACAGTGGACACTCCTCATTCAAAGAGGGCACTCCTCATTGACAGAGGGCACTCCTCATTGACAGAGGGCACTCCTCATTGACAGCGGGCACTCCTCATTGACAGCGGGCATTCCTCATTGACAGAGGGCACACTTCGTAGACTGGGGGGGGAGAGAGACTCCTCGTTGTCAGGGGGCAATCCTCATTGACATTGGACACTCCTCATTGACGGGGGCACTCCTCATTGACAGGGGGCAATCCTAATTGACAGGGGGTACTCGTAATGGACAGTGGGCACTTCTCATTGACAGAGGGCACTCTTCATAGACGGGGGGGTTGGAGACTCCTCGTTGTCAGGGGGCACTCCTCATTGACAGGGTGCATTCGTCATTGACGAGGGTGGGGCACTGCTCATTGATGGGGGGGACTACTCATTGACAAGGGGCAGTCCTCCATGACAGAGGGCACTCCTCATTGACTGGGGGGCAGTCCTCATTGTCGGGGGCACTCCTCATTGATGGGGGCACTCTTCCTTGACAGGGGGCCCTCCTCATTGACAGGGGGCCCTCCTCATTGAGAGGGGTACTCCTCATTGACGGCGGGGCCCTCCTCATTGACGGAGGGGTCACTCGTCATTGACAGGGGGCACTCCGCATGGACAGGGGGCACTCCTCATTGACAGGGAGGACGCCTCATTGACAGGGAGCACTCCCCATTGACAGACAGCATTCGTCATTGACAGGGGTCCACTGCTCATTTACAGGGTCACTCCTCATTGGCGGGGCACTCCTCATTGACAGGGGGCACTCTTCATTGACAGGGGGTACTCCTCATAGATGGAAGGGGTACTCTTCATAGACTGCGCGGGGGCACCGTTCATTGAAAGGGGGCACTCCTCCTTGACAGGGTCACTCCTCCTTGACAGGGTCGCTCCTCATTAACAGGGAGCACATCTCATTGACAGGGGCACTCCTCATTGACAGGGGCACTCATCATTGACAAGGGGAACTCCTCATTGATAAGGGGCACTCCCCATTGACAGAGGGCACTCCTCATTGACAGGGGGCCATCGTCATTGACGGGGCATTCCACATTGACAGCAGACACTCCTCATTGAGAGGGGTTCTCCTCATTGACAAGGGGCACTACTCATTGACAAGGGGCAATCCTCATTGACAAGGGGCACTCCTCATTGACAGAGGGCACTCCTCATTGACAGAGGGCACTCCTCATTGACAAGGGGCACTCCTCATTGACAGCGGCCACTCCTCATTGACAGCGGGCACTCCTCATTGACAGAGGGCACTCTTCATAGACTGGGGGGGGAGAGACTCCTCGTTGTCAGGGGGCAATCCTCATTGACATTGGACACTCCTCATTGACAGGGGCACTCCTCATTGACAGGGGGCACTACTCATTGACAGGGGCACTCCTCATTGAAAACGGGCACTCCTCATTGACAGCGGGCACTCCTCATTGACAGAGGGAACTCTTCATAGACGGGGGGGGGAGAGACTTCTCGTTGTCAGGGGGGACTCCTCATTGAGAGGCCGCATTCGTCATTGACGTGGGCGGGCACTGCTCATTGATGGGGGGCACTCCTCATTGACAGAGGGCAGTCCTAATTGACAGAGGGCACTCCTCATTGACAGGGGGGACTCATCTTTGACAGGGGGCACTCCTAATTTACAGGGGGTACTCGTAATGGACAGTGGGCACTTCTCATTGACAGAGGGCACTCTTCATAGACGGGGGGGTTGGAGACATCTCGTTGTCAGGGGGCACTCCTCATTGACAAGGTGCATTCGTCATTGACGAGGGTGGGGCACTGCTCATTGATGGGGGGCACTCGTCATTGACAAGGGGCAGTCCTCCATGACAGAGGGCACTCCTCATTGACTGGGGGGACGTCCTCATTGACGAGGGCACTCCTCATTGACGGGGGCACGCTTCATTGACAGGGGGCAAACCTCATTGACAGGGGGCCCTCCTCGTTGACGGGGGGGGGGGGTCACTCCTCATTGACAGGGTCACTCCTCTTGGCCGGGGGGCACTCCTCATTGACAGGGTGCACTCCCCATTGACAGGGGGCCAACGTGATTGACGGGGCATTCCACATTGACAGCAGACACTCCTCATTGAGAGGGCTACTCCTCATTGACAAGGGGCAATCCTCATTGACAAGGGGCACTCCTCATTGACAGAGGGCACTCCTCATTGCCAGATGGCATTCCTCATTGATAGACGGCACTCCTCATTGACAGAGGGCACTCCTCATTGACAGGGGGCTCTTCTCATTTACAGGGGGCACTCCTCATTGACAGAGGGCACTCCTCATTGACAGAGGGCACTCCTCTTTGACAGGGGGCACTTCTCATTGATAGGGGGCACTCCTCATTGACAGAGGGCACTCCTCATTGACAGAAGGCACTCCGCATTGACTGGGGGGCAGTCATCATTGACGGGGTCACTCCTCATTGACAGGGGGCACTCTTCATTGACACGGGGCACTCCTCATTGACAGGGGGCCCTCCTCATTGACAGGGGGCCCTCCTCATTGATAGGGTTACTCCTCATTGACGGGGGGCACTCCTTGTTGGCGGGTGGGGCACTCCTCATTGATGGGGGGCCCTCCTAATTTGCAGAGGTGGCTCCTCATTGACGGTAGGCATGAGCCACTCCTCATTTACAGGTTCACTACTGATTGACAGAGGGCAATCGTCATTGACACAGGGCATTCCTCATTGACAAGGGTCACTCCTCATTGACAAGGGGCACTCCTCATTGAAAGAGGGCACTCCTCATTGACAGAGGGCACTCCTCTTTGACAGAGGGCACTCCTCATTGACAGTGGACACTCCTCATTGACAGAGGACACTCCTCATTGACAAGGGGCACTCCTCATTGACAGCGGGCACTCCTCATTGACAGCGGGCACTCCTCATTGACAGAGGGCACTCTTCGTAGACTGGGGGGGGAGAGACTCCTCGTTGTCAGAGGGCAATCCTCATTGACATTGGACACTCCTCATTGACAGGGGGCACTCCTAATTGACAGGGGGCACTACTCATTGACAGGGGCACTCCTCATTGAAAGCGGGCATTCCTCATTGACAGCGGGCACTCCTCATTGACAGAGGGCACTCTTCATAGACGGGGGGGGGAGAGACTCCTCGTTGTCAGGGGGCAGTCCTCATTGACATGGGGCAGTCCTCATTGACAGGGGCACTCCTCTTTGACTGAGTGCACTCCTCATTGACAGGGGCACTCCCCTTTGACAGAGGGCACTCCAAATTGACAGGGGTCTCTCCTCATTGACAGGGGCACTCCTCATTGACAAGGGGCCCTCCTCATTGACAAGGGGCACTCCTCATTGGCAGAGGGCACTCCTCATTGACAGAGGGCACTCCTCATTGACAGAAGGCACTCCTCATTGACAGACGGCACTCCTCATTGACATTGGACACTCCCCATTGACGCGGGCACTCCTCATTGACAGGGGGCACTCCTCATTGACAGGGGGCACTCCTCATTGACAGGGGGCCCTCGTCATTGACGGGGCATTCCACATTGACAGCAGACACTCCTCCTTGAGAGGGGGTACTCCTCATTATCTGGGCAGGCACTCCAAATTTACAGGGGTCCCTCCTAATTTACAGGGGTCACTCCTCATTGACAGGGGGCACTCCGCATTGACAGGGGGCACTACTCATTGACAGGGGTACTCCTCATTGACAGCGGGCACTCCTCATTGACAGCAGGCACTCCTCATTGACAGCGGGCACTCTTCATAGACGGGGGGCGGGGGGAGAGACTCCTCGTTGTCAGGGGGCACTCCTCATTGACATTGGACACTCCCCTTTGACAGGGGGCACTTCTCAATGACAGGGGGCACTACTCATTGACAGGGGCACTCCTCATTGAAAGCGGGCACTCCTCATTGACAGCGGGCACTCCTAATTGACAGAGGGCACGCTTCATAGACTGGGGGGGGGAGAGACTCCTCGTTGTCAGGGGGCAATCCTCATTGATATTGGACACTCCTCATTGACAGGAGGCACTCCTCATTGACAGGGGGCACTACTCATTGACAGGGGCACTCCTCATTGAAAACGGGCACTCCTCATTGACAGCGGGCACTCCTCATTGACAGAGGGAACTCTTCATAGACGGGGGGGGGGAGAGACTTCTCGTTGTCAGGGGGGACTCCTCATTGAGAGGCCGCATTCGTAATTGACGTGGGCGGGCACTGCTCACTGATCGGGGGCACTCCTCATTGACAGAGGGCAGTCCTCATTGACAGAGGGCACTCTTCATTGACAGGGGGCACTCATCTTTGACAGGGGGCACTCCTAATTTACAGGGGGTACTCGTAATGGACAGTGGGCACTTCTCATTGACAGAGGGCACTCTTCATAGACGGGGGGGTTGGAGACATCTCGTTGTCAGGGGGCACTCCTCATTGACAAGGTGCATTCGTCATTGACGAGGGTGGGGCACTGCTCATTGATGGGGGGCACTCGTCATTGACAAGGGGCAGTCCTCCATGACAGAGGGCACTCCTCATTGACTGGGGGGACGTCCTCATTGACGAGGGCACTCCTCATTGACGGGGGCACTCTTCATTGACAGGGGGCAAACCTCATTGACAGGGGGCCCTCCTCGTTGACGGGGGGGTCACTCCTCATTGACAGGGTCACTCCTCTTGGCCGGGGGGCACTCCTCATTGACAGGGTGCACTCCCCATTGACAGGGGGCCAACGTGATTGACGGGGCATTCCACATTGACAGCAGACACTCCTCATTGAGACGGCTACTCCTCATTGACAAGGGGCAATCCTCATTGACAAGGGGCACTCCTCATTGACAGAGGGCACTCCTCATTGCCAGATGGCATTCCTCATTGATAGACGGCACTCCTCATTGACAGAGGGCACTCCTCATTGACAGGGGGCTCTTCTCATTTACAGGGGGCACTCCTCATTGACAGAGGGCACTCCTCATTGACAGAGGGCACTCCTCTTTGACAGGGGGCACTTCTCATTGATAGGGGGCATTCCTCATTGACAGAGGGCACTCCTCATTGACAGAAGGCACTCCTCATTGACTGGGGGGCAGTCATCATTGACGGGGGCACTCCTCATTGACAGGGGGCACTCTTCATTGACACGGGGCACTCCTCATTGACAGGGGGCCCTCCTCATTGACAGGGGGCCCTCCTCATTGACAGGGTTACTCCTCATTGACGGGGGGCACTCCTTGTTGGCGGGTGGGGCACTCCTCATTGATGGGGGGCCCTCCTAATTTGCAGAGGTGGCTCCTCATTGACGGTAGGGATGAGCCACTCCTCATTTACAGGTTCACTCCTGATTGACAGAGGGCACTCGTCATTGACAGAGGGCATTCCTCATTGACAAGGGTCACTCCTCATTGACAAGGGGCACTCCTCATTGAAAGAGGGCACTCCTCATTGACAGAGGGCACTCCTCTTTGACAGAGGGCACTCCTCATTGACAGTGGACACTCCTCATTGACAGAGGGCACTCCTCATTGACAAGGGGCACTCCTCATTGACAGCGGGCACTCCTCATTGACAGCGGGCACTCCTCTTTGACAGAGGGCACTCTTCGTAGACTGGGGGGGGGAGAGACTCCTCGTTGTCAGGGGGCAATCCTCATTGACATTGGACACTCCTCATTGACAGGGGGCACTCCTCATTGACAGGGGGCACTACTCATTGACAGGGGCACTCCTCATTGAAAGCGGGCATTCCTCATTGACAGCGGGCACTCCTCATTGACAGAGGGCACTCTTCATAGACGGGGGGGGAGAGACTCCTCGTTGTCAGGGGGCACTCCTCATTGACATGGGGCAGTCCTCATTGACAGGGGGCACTCCTCTTTGACTGAGTGCACTCCTCATTGACAGGGGCACTCCTCTTTGACAGAGGGCACTCCAAATTGACAGGGGTCTCTCCTCATTGACAGGGGCACTCCTCAGTGACAAGGGGCCCTCCTCATTGACAACGGGCACTCCTCATTGGCAGAGGGCACTCCTCATTGACAGAGGGCACTCCTCATTGACAGAAGGCACTCCTCATTGACAGACGGCACTCCTCATTGACATTGGACACTCCCCATTGACGCGGGCACTCCTCATTGACAGGGGGCACTCCTCATTGACAGGGGGCACTCCTCATTGACAGGGGGCCCTCGTCATTGACGGGGCATTCCACATTGACAGCAGACACTCCTCCTTGAGAGGGGGTACTCCTCATTATCTGGACAGGCACTCCAAATTTACAGGGGTCACTCCTAATTTACAGGGGTCACTCCTCATTGACAGAGGGAACTCTTCATAGACGGGGGGGGGGGGGGAGAGACTTCTCGTTGTCAGGGGGGACTCCTCATTGAGAGGCCGCATTCGTCATTGACGTGGGCGGGCACTGCTCATTGATGGGGGGCACTCCTCATTGACAGAGGGCAGTCCTCATTGACAGAGGGCACTCCTCATTGACAGGGGGCACTCATCTTTGACAGGGGGCACTCCTAATTTACAGGGGGTACTCGTAATGGACAGTGGGCACTTCTCATTGACAGCGGGCACTCTTCATAGACGGGGGGGTTGGAGACATCTCGTTGTCAGGGGGCACTCCTCATTGACAAGGTGCATTCGTCATTGACGAGGGTGGGGCACTGCTCATTGATGGGGGGCACTCGTCATTGACAAGGGGCAGTCCTCCATGACAGAGGGCACTCCTCATTGAGAGTGGACACTCCTCATTGACAGAGGGCACTCCTCATTGACAAGGGGCACTCCTCATTGACAGCGGGCACTCCTCATTGACAGCGGGCACTCCTCTTTGACAGAGGGCACTCTTCGTAGACTGGGGGGGGGAGAGACTCCTCGTTGTCAGGGGGCAATCCTCATTGACATTGGACACTCCTCATTGACAGGGGGCACTCCTCATTGACAGGGGGCACTACTCATTGACAGGGGCACTCCTCATTGAAAGCGGGCATTCCTCATTGACAGCGGGCACTCCTCATTGACAGAGGGCACTCTTCATAGACGGGGGGGGAGAGACTCCTCGTTGTCAGGGGGCACTCCTCATTGACATGGGGCAGTCCTCATTGACAGGGGGCACTCCTCTTTGACTGAGTGCACTCCTCATTGACAGGGGCACTCCTCTTTGACAGAGGGCACTCCAAATTGACAGGGGTCTCTCCTCATTGACAGGGGCACTCCTCAGTGACAAGGGGCCCTCCTCATTGACAACGGGCACTCCTCATTGGCAGAGGGCACTCCTCATTGACAGAGGGCACTCCTCATTGACAGAAGGCACTCCTCATTGACAGACGGCACTCCTCATTGACATTGGACACTCCCCATTGACGCGGGCACTCCTCATTGACAGGGGGCACTCCTCATTGACAGGGGGCACTCCTCATTGACAGGGGGCCCTCGTCATTGACGGGGCATTCCACATTGACAGCAGACACTCCTCCTTGAGAGGGGGTACTCCTCATTATCTGGACAGGCACTCCAAATTTACAGGGGTCACTCCTAATTTACAGGGGTCACTCCTCATTGACAGAGGGAACTCTTCATAGACGGGGGGGGGGGGGGGAGAGACTTCTCGTTGTCAGGGGGGACTCCTCATTGAGAGGCCGCATTCGTCATTGACGTGGGCGGGCACTGCTCATTGATGGGGGGCACTCCTCATTGACAGAGGGCAGTCCTCATTGACAGAGGGCACTCCTCATTGACAGGGGGCACTCCTCATTGACAGGGGGCACTCATCTTTGACAGGGGGCACTCCTAATTTACAGGGGGTACTCGTAATGGACAGTGGGCACTTCTCATTGTCAGAGGGCACTCTTCATAGACGGGGGGGTTGGAGACATCTCGTTGTCAGGGGGCACTCCTCATTGACAAGGTGCATTCGTCATTGACGAGGGTGGGGCACTGCTCATTGATGGGGGGCACTCGTCATTGACAAGGGGCAGTCCTCCATGACAGAGGGCAGTCCTCATTGACTGGGGGGACGTCCTCATTGACGAGGGCACTCCTCATTGACGGGGGCACTCTTCATTGACAGGGGGCAAACCTCATTGACAGGGGGCCCTCCTCGTTGACGGGGGGGGGGTCACTCCTCTTTGACAGGGTCACTCGTCTTGGCCGGGGGGCACTCCTCATTGACAGGGTGCACTCCCCATTGACAGGGGGCCAACGTGATTGACGGGGCATTCCACATTGACAGCAGACACTCCTCATTGAGAGGGCTACTCCGCATTGACAAGGGGCAATCCTCATTGACAAGGGGCACTCCTCATTGACAGAGGGCACTCCTCATTGCCAGATGGCATTCCTCATTGATAGACGGCACTCCTCATTGACAGAGGGCACTCCTCATTGACAGGGGGCTCTTCTCATTTACATAGGGCACTCCTCATTGACAGAGGGCACTCCTCATTGACAGAGGGCACTCCTCTTTGACAGGGGGCACTTCTCATTGATAGGGGGCACTCCTCATTGACAGAGGGCACTCCTCATTGACAGAAGGCACTCCTAATTGACTGGGGGGCAGTCATCATTGACAGGGGGCCCTCCTCATTGACAGGGGGCCCTCCTCATTGACAGGGTTACTCCTCATTGACGGGGGGGCACTCCTTGTTGGCGGGTGGGGCACTCCTCATTGATGGGGGGCCCTCCTAATTTGCAGAGGTGGCTCCTCATTGACGGTAGGGATGAGCCACTCCTCATTTACAGGTTCACTCCTGATTGACAGAGGGCACTCGTCATTGACAGAGGGCATTCCTCATTGACAATGGTCACTCCTCATTGACAAGGGGCACTCCTCATTGACAGCGGGCACTCCTCATTGACAGCGGGCACTCCTCATTGACAGAGGGCACTCTTCATAGACTGGGGGGGGGAGAGACTCCTCGTTGTCAGGGGGCAATCCTCATTGACATTGGACACTCCTCATTGACAGGGGGCACTCCTCATTGACAGGGGGCACTACTCATTGACAGGGGCACTCCTCATTCAAAACGGGCACTCCTCATTGACAGCGGGCACTCCTCATTGACAGAGGGAACTCTTCATAGACGGGGGGGGAGAGACTTCTCGTTGTCAGGGGGGACTCCTCATTGAGAGGCCGCATTCGTCATTGACGTGGGCGGGCACTGCTCATTGATGGGGGGCACTCCTCATTGACAGAGGGCAGTCCTCATTGACAGAGGGCACTCCTCATTGACAGGGGGCACTCATCTTTGACAGGGGGCACTCCTAATTTACAGGGGGTACTCGTAATGGACAGTGGGCACTTCTCATTGACAGAGGGCACTCTTCATAGACGGGGGGTTTGGAGACATCTCGTTGTCAGGGGGCACTCCTCATTGACATGGGGCAGTCCTCATTGACAGGGGGCACTCCTCTTTGACTGAGTGCACTCCTCATTGACAGGGGCACTCCTCTTTGACAGAGGGCACTCCAAATTGACAGGGGTCTCTCCTCATTGACAGGGGCACTCCTCATTGACAAGGGGCCCTCCTCATTGACAAGGGGCACTCCTCATTGGCAGAGGGCACTCCTCATTGACAGAGGGCACTCCTCATTGACAGAAGGCACTCCTCATTGACAGACGGCACTCCTCATTGACATTGGACACTCCCCATTGACGCGGGCACTCCTCATTGACAGGGGGCACTCCTCATTGACAGGGGGCACTCCTCATTGACAGGGGGCCCTCGTCATTGACGGGGCATTCCACATTGACAGCAGACACTCCTCCTTGAGAGGGGGTACTCCTCATTATCTGGGCAGGCACTCCAAATTTACAGGGGTCACTCCTAATTTACAGGGGTCACTCCTCATTGACAGGGGGCACTCCGCATTGACAGGGGGCACTACTCATTGACAGGGGTACTCCTCATTGACAGCGGGCACTCCTCATTGACAGCAGGCACTCCTCATTGACAGCGGGCACTCTTCATAGATGGGGGGGCGGAGGGAGAGACTCCTCGTTGTCAGGGGGCACTCCTCATTGACATTGGACACTCCCCTTTGACAGGGGGCACTTCTCAATGACAGGGGCACTACTCATTGACAGGGGCACTCCTCATTGAAAGCGGGCACTCCTCATTGACAGCGGGCACTCCTCATTGACAGAGGGCACTCTTCATAGACGGGGGAGGGGAGAGACTCCTCGTTGTCAGTGGGCACTCCTCATTGAGAGGCCGTATTCGTCATTGAAGTGGGGGGATGACTGCTCATTGATAGGCTGCACTCCTCATTGACATCGGGCAGTCCTCATTGACAGAGGGCACTCCTCATTGACAGGGGGCACTCCTCTTTGACAGGGGGCACTCCGAAATGACAGGGGGTACTCGTCATGGACAGTTGGCACTTCTCATTGACAGAGGGCAGTCTTCATAGACGGGGGGGTTGGAGACTCCTCGGTGTCAGGGGGCACTCCTCATTGACAGGGTGCATTCGTCATTGACGATGGTGGGGCACTGCTCATTGATGGGGGGCACTCCTCATTGTCAAGGGGCAGTCCACCATGACAGAGGGCACTCCTCATTGACTGGGGGGCAGTCCTCATTGACGGGGGCACTCCTCATTGACGGGGGCACTCCTCATTGACTGGGGGGCAGTCCTCATTGACGGGGGCACTCCTCATTGACGGGGGCACTCTTCATTGACAGGGGTACTCCTCAGTGACGGCGGGCCCCTCCTCATTGACGGAGGGGTCACTCCTCATTGACAGGGGGAACTCCTCATGGACACGGGGCACTCCTCCTAGATGGAAGGGGTACTCTTCAAAGACGGCGCGGGCACACCCTACATTGAAAGGGGGCACTCCTCCTTGACAGGGTCACTCCTCCTTGACAAGGTCACTCCTCATTAACAGGGAGCACTTCTCATTGGCAGAGGGCACTCCTCATTGACAGCGGCACTCCTCCTTGACAGGGGCACTCCTCTTTGACAGGGGGCACTCCTAATTGACAGGGGGTACTCATAATGGACAGTGGGCACTTCTCATTGACAGAGGGCAGTCTTCATAGACGGGGGGGTTGGAGACACCTCGTTGTCAGGGGGCAATCCTTATTGACAGGGTGCATTCGTCATTGAAGTGGGGGGAGGACTGCTCATTGATGGGGGGCACTCCTCATTGACATAGGGCAGTCCTCATTGACAGAGGGCAATCCTCATTGACAGGGGGCAATCCTCTTTGACAGGGGGCACTCCTAATTGACAGGGGGTACTCGTAATGGACAGTGGGCACTTCTCATTGACAGAGGGCAGTCTTCATAGACGGGGGGGTTGGAGACTCCTCGTTGTCAGGTGGCACTCCTCATTGACAGGGTGCATTCGTCATTGACGATGGTGGGGCACTGCTCATTGATGGGGGGCACTCCTCATTGTCAAGGGCAGTCCTCCATGACAGAGGGCACTCCTCATTGACTGGGGGGCAGTCCTCATTGACGGGGGCACTCCTCATTGACGGGGGCACTCTTCATTGACAGGGGGCACTCCTCATTGACAGGGGGCCCTCCTCATTGACAGGGGGCCCTCCACATTGAGAGGGGTACTCCACATTGACGGCGGGCCCATCCTCATTGACGGTGGGGTCACTCCTCATTGACAGGGACCATTCGTCATTGACATCGGTGCACTGCCCATTTACAGGGTCATTCCTCATTGACAGGGGGCACTCCTCATTGACAGTGGGTACTCCTCATTGACAGGGAGCACTCCCCATTGACAGGGACCATTCGTCATTGACATCGGTGCACTGCCCATTTACAGGGTCACTCCTCATTGACAGGGGGCACTCCTCATTGACAGTGGGTACTCCTCATAGATGGAAGGGGTACTCTTCATAGACGGCGCGGGCACATCCTTCATTGAAAGGGGGCACTCCTTGACAGGGTCACTCCTCCTTGACAAGGTCACTCCTCATTAACAGGGAGCACTTCTCATTGGCAGAGGGCACTCCTCATTGACAGGGGCACTCCTCATTGACAGGGGCACTCCTCATTGACAAGGGGCACTCCTCATTGATAAGGGGCACTCCTCATTAACAGAGGGCATTCCTCATTGACAGACGGCACTCCTCATTGACAGAGGGCACTCCTCATTGACAGGGGCACTCCTCATTGACAGGGGGCACTCCTCATTGACTGGGGGCCATCGTCACTGACGGGGCATTCCACATTGACAGCAGACATTCCTCATTGAGAGCGGGCACTTCTCATTGGCAGTGGGCACTCCTCATTGACAAGGGGCAATCCTCATTGACAGAGGGCACTCCTCATTGACAAGGGGCACTCCTCATTGATAAGGGGCACTCCTCATTGACTGAGGGCACTCCTCATTGACAGAGCGCACTCCTCATTGACAGAGGGCACTCCTCATTGAGAGGGGGCACTTCTCATTGACAGAGGGCACCCCTCATTGACAGATGCACTCCTGATTGACAGAGGGCACTCCTCATTGACAGGGGGTTCTCCTCATTGACAGGAGGCACTCCTCATTGACAAGGGGCACTCCTCATTGACAGCGGGCACTCCTCATTGACAGCGGGCACTCCTCATTGACAGAGGGCACTCTTCATAGACGGGGGGGGGAGAGACTCCTCGTTGTCAGGGGGCACTCCTCATTGACATTGGACACTCCCCATTGACAGGGGGCGCTCCTCATTGACAGGGGGCACTCCTCATTGACAGGGGGCACTACTCATTGACAGGGGCACTCCTCATTGACAGAGGGCACTCCTCATTGACAGAGGGCACTCATCATAGACGGGGGGGGGGGAGAGACTCCTCGTTGTCAGGGGGCACTCCTCATTGAGAGGCCGCATTCGTCATTGACGTGTGGGGGGGGACTGCTCATTGATGGGGACACTCCTCATTGACAGAGGGCAATCCTCATTGACAGAGGGCACTCCTCATTGACAGGGGGCACTCCTCTTTGACAGGGGACATTCCTAATTGACAGCGGGTACTCATAATGGACAGTGGGCTCTTCTCATTGACAGAGGGCACTGATCCTCGACGGGGCGGGGGGGGGGAGACACCTCGTTGTCAGGGGGCACTCCTCATTGACAGGGGGTACTTCTCATTGACAGGGGGCACTCCCCATTGACAGAGGGTACTCCTCATTGACAAAAGGCACTCCTCATTGACTGGGGGGCAGTCCTCATTGACGGGGGCATTCCTCATTGACAAGGGGCACTCTTCATTTACACGGGGCACTCTTCATTGACAGGGGGCCCTCCTCATTGACAGCAGGCCCTCCTCACTCACAGGGTTACTCCGCATTGGCGGGGGCACTCCTCACTGAGAGGGGGCACTCCTCATGGAAAGGGGGCAATCCTCATTGACAGGGGGCATTGATCAATGACGGGGGGGGGGGCGCACTCCTCATTGATGGGGGGCCCTCCTAATTTTCAGAAATGGCTCCTCATTGACGGGAGGGAGGGGCCTCTCCTCATTTCCAGGTTCACTCCTGATTGACAGAGGGCACTCCTCATTGACAGAGGGCACTCCTCATTGACAGGAGGCGCTCCTCATTGACAGGGGCACTCCTCATTGACAGATGCACTCCTCATTGACAGAGGGCACTCCTCATTGACAGGGGTCTCTCCTCATTGACAAGAGGCACTCCTCATTGACAAGGGGCACTCCTCATTGACAGCGGGCACTCCTCATTGACAGCGGGCACTCCTCATTGACAGAGGGCACTCTTCATAGACTGGGGGGGAGAGACTCCTCGTTGTCAGGGGGCAATCCTCATTGACATTGGACACTCCCCATTGACAGGGGGCGCTCCTCATTGACAGGGGGCACTCCTCATTGACAGGGGGCACTACCCATTGACAGGGGCATTCCTCATTGAAAGCGGGCACTCCTCATTGACAGCGGGCACTCCTCATTGACAGAGGGCACTCTTCATAGACGGGGGGGGGGAGAGACTCCTCGTTGTCAGGGGGCACTCCTCATTGAGAGGCCGCATTCGTCATTGACGTGGGCGGGCACTGCTCATTGATGGGGGGCACTCCTCATTGACAGAGGGCAGTCCTCATTGACAGAGGGCACTCCTCATTGACATGGAGCTCTCCTCTTTGACAGTGGGCACTCCTAATTGACAGGCGGAACTCGTAATGGAAAGTGGGCACTTCTCATTGACAGAGGGCACTCTTCATAGACGGGGGGGTTGGAGACATCTCGTTGTCAGGGGGCACCCTTCGTTGACAAGGTGCATTCGTCATTGACGAGGGTGGGGCACTGCTCATTGATGGGGGGCACTCCTCATTGACAAGGGGCAGTCCTCAATGACAGAGGGGACTCCTCATTGACTGGGGGGACGTCCTCATTGACGGGGGGCACTCCTCATTGACGGGGGCACTCTTCATTGACAGGGGGCACTCCTCATTGACAGGGGGCCCTCCTCATTGACGAGGGGGGGTCACTCCTCATTGACAGGGGGCACTCCTCATGGACAGGGGGCACTCCTCATTGACAGGGGTCACTCCTCATTGACAGAGGGCCATCGTCATTGAAGGGGCATTCCACATTGACAGCAGACACTCCTCATTGAGAGGGCTACTCCTCATTGACAAGGGGCAATCCTCATTGACAGAGGGCACTCCTCATTGACAGGGGGCACTTCTCATTGACAGGGGGCACTCCTCATTGACAGAGGGCACTACTCATTGACAGAGGGCACTCCTCTTTGACAGGGGGCACTTCTCATTGACAGGGGGCACTCCGCATTGAAAGAGGGCACTCCTCATTGACAGAAGGCTCTCCTCATTGATTGGGGGGCAGTCTTCATTGACGGGGGCACTCCTCATTGACAGGGGGCACTCTTCATTGACACGGGGCACTCCTCATTGAGGGGGGGCCCAACTAATTGGCAGAGGTGGCTCCTCATTGACGGTAGGGATGAGCCACTCCTCATTTACAGGTTCACTCCTGATTGACAGAGGGAACTCGTCATTGACAGAGGGCATTCCTCATTGACAGGGGGCTCTCCTCATTGACAGGAGGCACTCCTCATTGACAAGGGGCACGACTCATTGACAGGGACACTCCTCATTGACAGAGGGCACTCTTCATTGTCGGGGGGGTGAGAGACTCCTCGTTGTCAGGGGGCACTCCTCATTGAGAGGCCGCATTCGTCACTGACGTGGGCGGACATTGCTCATTGATGGGGGGCACTCCTCTTTGACAGAGGGCAGTCCTCATTGACAGAGGGCACTCCTCATTGACAGGGGCACTCCTCTTTGACAGGGGACACTCCTAATTGACAGGGGGTACTCGTAATGGACAGTGGGCACTTCTCATTGACAGAGGGCACTCTTCATAGACGGGGGGATGGAGACATCTCGTTGTCAGGGGGCACTCCTCATTGACATGGGGCAGTCCTCATTGACAGGGGGCACTCCTCTTTGACTGAGTGCACTCCTCATTGACAGGGGCACTCCTCTTTGACAGAGGGCACTCCAAATTGACAGGGGTCTCTCCTCATTGACAGGGGCACTCCTCATTGACAAGGGGCCCTCCTCATTGACAAGGGGCACTCCTCATTGGCAGAGGGCACTCCTCATTGACAGAGGGCACTCCTCATTGACAGAAGGCACTCCTCATTGACAGACGGCACTCCTCATTGACATTGGACACTCCCCATTGACGCGGGCACTCCTCATTGACAGGGGGCACTCCTCATTGACAGGGGGCACTCCTCATTGACAGGGGGCCCTCGTCATTGACGGGGCATTCCACATTGACAGCAGACACTCCTCCTTGAGAGGGGGTACTCCTCATTATCTGGGCAGGCACACCAAATTTACAGGGGTCACTCCTAATTTACAGGGGTCACTCCTCATTGACAGGGGGCACTCCGCATTGACAGGGGGCACTACTCATTGACAGGGGTACTCCTCATTGACAGCGGGCACTCCTCATTGACAGCAGGCACTCCTCATTGACAGCGGGCACTCTTCATAGACGGGGGGGCGGGGGGAGAGACTCCTCGTTGTCAGGGGGCACTCCTCATTGACATTGGACACTCCCCTTTGACAGGGGGCACTTCTCAATGACAGGGGCACTACTCATTGACAGGGGCACTCCTCATTGAAAGCGGGCACTCCTCATTGACAGCGGGCACTCCTCATTGACAGAGGGCACTCTTCATAGACGGGGGAGGGGAGAGACTCCTCGTTGTCAGGGGGCACTCCTCATTGAGAGGCCGTATTCGTCATTGAAGTGGGGGGATGACTGCTCATTGATAGGCTGCACTCCTCATTGACATAGGGCAGTCCTCATTGACAGAGGGCACTCCTCATTGACAGGGGGCACTCCTCTTTGACAGGGGGTACTCCTAAATGACAGGGGGTACTCGTCATGGACAGTTGGCACTTCTCATTGACAGAGGGCAGTCTTCATAGACGGGGGGGTTGGAGACTCCTCGTTGTCAGGGGGCACTCCTCATTGACAGGGTGCATTCGTCATTGACGATGGTGGGGCACTGCTCATTGATGGGGGGCACTCCTCATTGTCAAGGGGCAGTGCACCATGACAGAGGGCACTCCTCATTGACTGGGGGGCAGTCCTCATTGACGGGGGCACTCCTCATTGACGGGGGCACTCCTCATTGACTGGGGGGCAGTCCTCATTGACGGGGGCACTCCTCATTGACGGGGGCACTCTTCATTGACAGGGGTACTCCTCAGTGACGGCGGGCCCCTCCTCATTGACGGAGGGGTCACTCCTCATTGACAGGGGGCACTCCTCATGGACACGGGGCACTCCTCCTAGATGGAAGGGGTACTCTTCATAGACGGCGCGGGCACACCCTTCATTGAAAGGGGGCACTCCTCCTTGACAGGGTCACTCCTCCTTGACAAGGTCACTCCTCATTAACAGGGAGCACTTCTCATTGGCAGAGGGCACTCCTCATTGACAGGGGCACTCCTCCTTGACAGGGGCACTCCTCTTTGACAGGGGGCACTCCTAATTGACAGGGGGTACTCATAATGGACAGTTGGCACTTCTCATTGACAGAGGGCAGTCTTCATAGACGGGGGGGTTGGAGACACCTCGTTGTCAGGGGGCAATCCTTATTGACAGGGTGCATTCGTCATTGAAGTGGGGGGAGGACTGCTCATTGATGGGGGGCACTCCTCATTGACATAGGGCAGTCCTCATTGACAGAGGGCAATCCTCATTGACAGGGGGCAATCCTCTTTGACAGGGGGCACTCCTAATTGACAGGGGGTACTCGTAATGGACAGTGGGCACTTCTCATTGACAGAGGGCAGTCTTCATAGACGGGGGGGTTGGAGACTCCTCGTTGTCAGGTGGCACTCCTCATTGACAGGGTGCATTCGTCATTGACGATGGTGGGGCACTGCTCATTGATGGGGGGCACTCCTCATTGTCAAGGGCAGTCCTCCATGACAGAGGGCACTCCTCATTGAGAGGGGTACTCCTCATTGACGGCGGGCCCATCCTCATTGACGGAGGGGTCACTCCTCATTGACAGGGGGCACTCCTCATGGACAGGGGGCACTCCTCATTGATAGGGAGCACTCCTCATTGACAGGGAGCACTCCTCATTGACAGGGAGCACTCCTTATTGACAGGGACCATTCGTCATTGACATCGGTGCACTGCCCATTTACAGGGTCACTCCTCATTGACAGGGGGCACTCCTCATTGACAGTGGGTACTCCTCATAGATGGAAGGGGTACTCTTCATAGACGGCGCGGGCACATCCTTCATTGAAAGGGGGCACTCCTTGACAGGGTCACTCCTCCTTGACAAGGTCACTCCTCATTAACAGGGAGCACTTCTCATT
This sequence comes from Mustelus asterias, assembly GCF_964213995.1. Classification (NCBI taxonomy): domain Eukaryota; kingdom Metazoa; phylum Chordata; class Chondrichthyes; order Carcharhiniformes; family Triakidae; genus Mustelus; species Mustelus asterias. Next base: position 1,737,812 of record NW_027590127.1, read on the forward strand.
GGCAGAGGGCACTCCTCATTGACAGGGGCACTCCTCATTGACAGGGGCACTCCTCATTGACAAGGGGCACTCCTCATTGATAAGGGGCACTCCTCATGAACAGAGGGCATTCCTCATTGACAGACGGCACTCCTCATTGACAGGGGCACTCCTCATTGACAGGGGGCACTCCTCATTGACTGGGGGCCATCGTCACTGACGGGGCATTCCACATTGACAGCAGACATTCCTCATTGAGAGCGGGCACTTCTCATTGGCAGTGGGCACTCCTCATTGACAAGGGGCAATCCTCATTGACAGAGGGCACTCCTCATTGACAGAGGGCACTCCTCATTGAGAGGGGGCACTTCTCATTGACAGAGGGCACTCCTCATTGACAGAGCGCACTCCTCATTGACAGAGGGCACTCCTCATTGAGAGGGGGCACTTCTCATTGACAGAGGGCACCCCTCATTGACAGATGCACTCGTCATTGACAGAGGGCACTCCTCATTGACAGGGGGTTCTCCTCATTGACAGGAGGCACTCCTCATTGACAAGGGGCACTCCTCATTGACAGCGGGCACTCCTCATTGACAGCGGGCACTCCTCATTGACAGAGGGCACTCTTCATAGACGGGGGGTGGGAGAGACTCCTCGTTGTCAGGGGGCACTCCTCATTGACATTGGACACTCCCCATTGACAGGGGGCGCTCCTCATTGACAGGGGGCACTCCTCATTGACAGGGGGCACTACTCATTGACAGGGGCACTCCACATTGACAGAGGGCACTCCTCATTGACAGAGGGCACTCATCATAGACGGGGGGGGGGAGAGACTCCTCGTTGTCAGGGGGCACTCCTCATTGAGAGGCCGCATTCGTCATTGACGTGTGGGGGGGGACTGCTCATTGATGGGGACACTCCTCATTGACAGAGGGCAATCCTCATTGACAGAGGGCACTCCTCATTGACAGGGGGCACTCCTCTTTGACAGGGGACACTCCTAATTGAAAGCGGGTACTCGTAATGGACAGTGGGCTCTTCTCATTGACAGAGGGCACTGTTCCTCGACGGGGCGGGGGGGGGGGGGGAAACCTCGTTGTCAGGGGGCACTCCTCATTGACAGGGGGTACTTCTCATTGACAGGGGGCACTCCCCATTGACAGAGGGTACTCCTCATTGACAAAAGGCACTCCTCATTGACTGGGGGGCAGTCCTCATTGACGGGGGCATTCCTCATTGACAAGGGGCACTCTTCATTTACACGGGGCACTCTTCATTGACAGGGGGCCCTCCTCATTGACAGCAGGCCCTCCTCACTCACAGGGTTACTCCGCATTGGCGGGGACACTCCTCACTGAGAGGGGGCACTCCTCATGGAAAGGGGGCAATCCTCATTGACAGGGGGCATTGATCAATGACGGGGGGGGGGGCGCACTCCTCATTGATGGCGGGCCCTCCTAATTTTCAGAAATGGCTCCTCATTGACGGGAGGGAGGGGCCTCTCCTCATTTCCAGGTTCACTCCTGATTGACAGAGGGCACTCCTCATTGACAGAGGGCACTCCTCATTGACAGGAGGCGCTCCTCATTGACAGGGGCACTCCTCATTGACAGATGCACTCCTCATTGACAGAGGGCACTCCTCATTGACAGGGGTCTCTCCTCATTGACAAGAGGCACTCCTCATTGACAAGGGGCACTCCTCATTGACAGCGGGCACTCCTCATTGACAGCGGGCACTCCTCATTGACAGAGGGCACTCTTCATAGACTGGGGGGGAGAGACTCCTCGTTGTCAGGGGGCAATCCTCATTGACATTGGACACTCCCCATTGACAGGGGGCGCTCCTCATTGACAGGGGGCACTCCTCATTGACAGGGGGCACTACCCATTGACAGGGGCATTCCTCATTGAAAGCGGGCACTCCTCATTGACAGCGGGCACTCCTCATTGAAAGAGGGCACTCTTCATAGACGGGGGGGGGGGGGGAGAGACTCCTCGTTGTCAGGGGGCACTCCTCATTGAGAGGCCGCATTCGTCATTGACGTGGGCGGGCACTGCTCATTGATGGGGGGCACTCCTCATTGACAGAGGGCAGTCCTCATTGACAGAGGGCACTCCTCATTGACATGGAGCTCTCCTCTTTGACAGTGGGCACTCCTAATTGACAGGCGGAACTCGTAATGGAAAGTGGGCACTTCTCATTGACAGAGGGCACTCTTCATAGACGGGGGGGTTGGAGACATCTCGTTGTCAGGGGGCACCCTTCATTGACAAGGTGCATTCGTCATTGACGAGGGTGGGGCACTGCTCATTGATGGGGGGGACTACTCATTGACAAGGGGCAGTCCTCCATGACAGAGGGCACTCCTCATTGACTGGGGGGCAGTCCTCATTGTCGGGGGCACTCCTCATTGTTGGGGGCACTCTTCCTTGACAGGGGGCCCTCCTCATTGACAGGGGGCCCTCCTCATTGAGAGGGGTACTCCTCATTGACGGCGGGGCCCTCCTCATTGACGGAGGGGTCACTCGTCATTGACAGGGGGCACTCCGCATGGACAGGGGGCACTCCTCATTGACAGGGAGGACGCCTCATTGACAGGGAGCACTCCCCATTGACAGACAGCATTCGTCATTGACAGGGGTCCACTGCTCATTTACAGGGTCACTCCTCATTGGCGGGGCACTCCTCATTGACAGGGGGCACTCTTCATTGACAGGGGGTACTCCTCATAGATGGAAGGGGTATTCTTCATAGACTGCGCGGGGGCACCGTTCATTGAAAGGGGGCACTCCTCATTGACAGCGGGCACTCCTCATTGACAGAGGGCACTCTTCATAGACGGGGGGGGGGGGCGGAGAGACTCCTCGTTATCAGGGGCACTGCTCACTGAGATTCCGCATTCGTCATTGACGTGGGCGGGCACTGCCCATTGATGGGGGGCACTCCTCATTGACAGGGGGCACTCTTCATTGACACGGGGCACTCCTCATTGACAGGGGGCCCTCCTCATTGACAGGGGGCCCTCCTCATTGACAGGGTTACTCCTCATTGACGGGGGGGCACTCCTTATTGGCGGGTGGGGCACTCCTCATTGATGGGGGGCCCTCCTAATTTGCAGAGGTGGCTCCTCATTGACGGTAGGGATGAGCCACTCCTCATTTACAGGTTCACTCCTGATTGACAGAGGGCAGTCGTCATTGACAGAGGGCATTCCTCATTGACAAGGGTCACTCCCCATTGACAAGGGGCACTCCTCATTGAAAGAGGGCACTCCTCATTGACAGAGGGCACTCCTCATTGACAGAGGGCACTCCTCATTGACAGTGGACACTCCTCATTGAAAGAGGGCACTCCTCATTGACAGAGGGCACTCCTCATTGACAGAGGGCACTCCTCATTGACAGTGGACACTCCTCATTGACAGAGGGCACTCCTCATTGACAAGGGGAACTCCTCATTGACAGCGGGCACTCCTCATTGACAGCGGGCATTCCTCATTGACAGAGGGAACACTTCGTAGACTGGGGGGGGGAGAGACTCCTCGTTGTCAGGGGGCAATCCTCATTGACATTGGACACTCCTCATTGACGGGGGCACTCCTCATTGACAGGGGGCAATCCTAATTGACAGGGGGTACTCGTAATGGACAGTGGGCACTTCTCATTGACAGAGGGCACTCTTCATAGACGGGGGGGTTGGAGACTCCTCGTTGTCAGGGGGCACTCCTCATTGACAGGGTGCATTCGTCATTGACGAGGGTGGGGCACTGCTCATTGATGAGGGGGACTACTCATTGACAAGGGGCAGTCCTCCATGACAGAGGGCACTCCTCATTGACTGGGGGGCAGTCCTCATTGTCGGCGGCACTCCTCATTGATGGGGGCACTCTTCCTTGACAGGGGGCCCTCCTCATTGACAGGGGGCCCTCCTCATTGAGAGGGGTACTCCTCATTGACGGCGGGGCCCTCCTCATTGACGGAGGGGTCACTCGTCATTGACAGGGGGCACTCCTCATTGACAGGGGGCACTCTTCATTGACAGGGGGTACTCCTCATAGATGGAAGGGGTACTCTTCATAGACTGCGCGGGGGCACCGTTCATTGAAAGGGGGCACTCCTCCTTGACAGGGTCACTCCTCCTTGACAGGGTCGCTCCTCATTAACAGGGAGCACATCTCATTGACAGGGGCACTCCTCATTTACAGGGGCACTCATCATTGACAAGGGGAACTCCTCATTGATAAGGGGCACTCCCTATTGACAGAGGGCACTCCTCATTGACAGGGGGCCATCGTCATTGACGGGGCATTCCACATTGACAGCAGACACTCCTCATTGAGAGGGGTACTCCTCATTGACAAGGGGCACTACTCATTGACAAGGGGCAATCCTCATTGACAAGGGGCACTCCTCATTGACAGAGGGCACTCCTCATTGACAGAGGGCACTCCTCATTGACAAGGGGCACTCCTCATTGACAGCGGCCACTCCTCATTGACAGCGGGCACTCCTCATTGACAGAGGGCACTCTTCATAGACTGGGGGGGGAGAGACTCCTCGTTGTCAGGGGGCAATCCTCATTGACATTGGACACTCCTCATTGACAGGGGGCACTCCTCATTGACAGGGGGCACTACTCATTGACAGGGGCACTCCTCATTGAAAACGGGCACTCCTCATTGACAGCGGGCACTCTTCATTGACAGAGGGAACTCTTCATAGACGGGGGGGGGGAGAGACTTCTCGTTGTCAGGGGGGACTCCTCATTGAGAGGCCGCATTCGTCATTGACGTGGGCGGGCACTGCTCATTGATGGGGGGCACTCCTCATTGACAGAGGGCAGTCCTAATTGACAGAGGGCACTCCTCATTGACAGGGGGCACTCATCTTTGACAGGGGGCACTCCTAATTTACAGGGGGTACTCGTAATGGACAGTGGGCACTTCTCATTGACAGAGGGCACTCTTCATAGACGGGGGGGTTGGAGACATCTCGTTGTCAGGGGGCACTCCTCATTGACAAGGTGCATTCGTCATTGACGAGGGTGGGGCACTGCTCATTGATGGGGGGCACTCGTCATTGACAAGGGGCAGTCCTCCATGACAGAGGGCACTCCTCATTGACTGGGTGGACGTCCTCATTGACGAGGGCACTCCTCATTGACGGGGGCACTCTTCATTGACAGGGGGCAAACCTCATTGACAGGGGGCCCTCCTCGTTGACGGGGGGGGGGGGTCACTCCTCATTGACAGGGTCACTCCTCTTGGCCGGGGGGCACTCCTCATTGACAGGGTGCACTCCGCATTGACAGGGGGCCAACGTGATTGACGGGGCATTCCACATTGACAGCAGACACTCCTCATTGAGAGGGCTACTCCTCATTGACAAGGGGCAATCCTCATTGACAAGGGGCACTCCTCATTGACAGAGGGCACTCCTCATTGCCAGATGGCATTCCTCATTGATAGACGGCACTCCTCATTGACAGAGGGCACTCCTCATTGACAGGGGGCTCTTCTCATTTACAGGGGGCACTCCTCATTGACAGAGGGCACTCCTCATTGACAGAGGGCACTCCTCTTTGACAGGGGGCACTTCTCATTGATAGCGGGCACTCCTCATTGACAGAGGGCACTCCTCATTGACAGAAGGCACTCCGCATTGACTGGGGGGCAGTCATCATTGACGGGGTCACTCCTCATTGACAGGGGGCACTCTTCATTGACACGGGGCACTCCTCATTGACAGGGGGCCCTCCTCATTGACAGGGGGCCCTCCTCATTGATAGGGTTACTCCTCATTGACGGGGGGCACTCCTTGTTGGCGGGTGGGGCACTCCTCATTGATGGGGGGCCCTCCTAATTTGCAGAGGTGGCTCCTCATTGACGGTAGGCATGAGCCACTCCTCATTTACAGGTTCACTACTGATTGACAGAGGGCAATCGTCATTGACAGAGGGCATTCCTCATTGACAAGGGTCACTCCTCATTGACAAGGGGCACTCCTCATTGAAAGAGGGCACTCCTCATTGACAGAGGGCACTCCTCTTTGACAGAGGGCACTCCTCATTGACAGTGGACACTCCTCATTGACAGAGGGCACTCCTCATTGACAAGGGGCACTCCTCATTGACAGCGGGCACTCCTCATTGACAGCGGGCACTCCTCATTGACAGAGGGCACTCTTCGTAGACTGGGGGGGAGAGACTCCTCGTTGTCAGAGGGCAATCCTCATTGACATTGGACACTCCTCATTGACAGGGGGCACTCCTAATTGACAGGGGGCACTACTCATTGACAGGGGCACTCCTCATTGAAAGCGGGCATTCCTCATTGACAGCGGGCACTCCTCATTGACAGAGGGCACTCTTCATAGACGGGGGGGGGGGAGAGACTACTCGTTGTCAGGGGCAGTCCTCATTGACATGGGGCAGTCCTCATTGACAGGGGGCACTCCTCTTTGACTGAGTGCACTCCTCATTGACAGGGGCACTCCTCTTTGACAGAGGGCACTCCAAATTGACAGGGGTCTCTCCTCATTGACAGGGGCACTCCTCAGTGACAAGGGGCCCTCCTCATTGACAAGGGGCACTCCTCATTGGCAGAGGGCACTCCTCATTGACAGAGGGCACTCCTCATTGACAGAAGGCACTCCTCATTGACAGACGGCACTCCTCATTGACATTGGACACTCCCCATTGACGCGGGCACTCCTCATTGAGAGGGGGCACTACTCATTGACAGGGGGCACTCCTCATTGACAGGGGGCCCTCGTCATTGACGGGGCATTCCACATTGACAGCAGACACTCCTCCTTGAGAGGGGGTACTCCTCATTATCTGGGCAGGCACTCCAAATTTACAGGGGTCACTCCTAATTTACAGGGGTCACTCCTCATTGGCAGGGGGCACTCCGCATTGACAGGGGGCACTACTCATTGACAGGGGTACTCCTCATTGACAGCGGGCACTCCTCATTGACAGCAGGCACTCCTCATTCAGAGGCCGTATTCGTCATTGAAGTGGGGGGATGACTGCTCATTGATAGGCTGCACTCCTCATTGACATAGGGCAGTCCTCATTGACAGAGGGCACTCCTCATTGACAGGGGGCACTCCTCTTTGACAGGGGGTACTCCTAAATGACAGGGGGTACTCGTCATGGACAGTTGGCACTTCTCATTGACAGAGGGCAGTCTTCATAGACGGGGGGGTTGGAGACTCCTCGTTGTCAGGGGGCACTCCTCATTGACAGGGTGCATTCGTCATTGACGATGCTGGGGCACTGCTCATTGATGGGGGGCACTCCTCATTGTCAAGGGGCAGTGCACCATGACAGAGGGCACTCCTCATTGACTGGGGGGCAGTCCTCATTGACGGGGGCACTCCTCATTGACGGGGGCACTCCTCATTGACTGGGGGGCAGTCCTCATTGACGGGGGCACTCCTCATTGACGGGGGCACTCTTCATTGACAGGGGTACTCCTCAGTGACGGCGGGCCCCTCCTCATTGACGGAGGGGTCACTCCTCATTGACAGGGGGCACTCCTCATGGACACGGGGCACTCCTCCTAGATGGAAGGGGTACTCTTCATAGACGGCGCGGGCACACCCTTCATTGAAAGGGGGCACTCCTCCTTGACAGGGTCACTCCTCCTTGACAAGGTCACTCCTCATTAACAGGGAGCACTTCTCATTGGCAGAGGGCACTCCTCATTGACAGGGGCACTCCTCCTTGACAGGGGCACTCCTCTTTGACAGGGGGCACTCCTAATTGACAGGGGGTACTCATAATGGACAGTGGGCACTTCTCATTGACAGAGGGCAGTCTTCATAGACGGGGGGGTTGGAGACACCTCGTTGTCAGGGGGCAATCCTTATTGACAGGGTGCATTCGTCATTGAAGTGGGGGGAGGACTGCTCATTGATGGGGGGCACTCCTCATTGACATAGGGCAGTCCTCATTGACAGAGGGCAATCCTCATTGACAGGGGGCAATCCTCTTTGACAGGGGGCACTCCTAATTGACAGGGGGTACTCGTAATGGACAGTGGGCACTTCTCATTGACAGAGGGCAGTCTTCATAGACGGGGGGGTTGGAGACTCCTCGTTGTCAGGTGGCACTCCTCATTGACAGGGTGCATTCGTCATTGACGATGGTGGGGCACTGCTCATTGATGGGGGGCACTCCTCATTGTCAAGGGCAGTCCTCCATGACAGAGGGCACTCCTCATTGAGAGGGGTACTCCTCATTGACGGCGGGCCCATCCTCATTGACGGAGGGGTCACTCCTCATTGACAGGGGGCACTCCTCATGGACAGGGGGCACTCCTCATTGATAGGGAGCACTCCTCATTGACAGGGAGCACTCCTCATTGACAGGGAGCACTCCTTATTGACAGGGACCATTCGTCATTGACATCGGTGCACTGCCCATTTACAGGGTCACTCCTCATTGACAGGGGGCACTCCTCATTGACAGTGGGTACTCCTCATAGATGGAAGGGGTACTCTTCATAGACGGCGCGGGCACATCCTTCATTGAAAGGGGGCACTCCTTGACAGGGTCACTCCTCCTTGACAAGGTCACTCCTCATTAACAGGGAGCACTTCTCATTGGCAGAGGGCACTCCTCATTGACAGGGGCACTCCTCATTGACAGGGGCACTCCTCATTGACAAGGGGCACTCCTCATTGATAAGGGGCACTCCTCATGAACAGAGGGCATTCCTCATTGACAGACGGCACTCCTCATTGACAGGGGCACTCCTCATTGACAGGGGGCACTCCTCATTGACTGGGGGCCATCGTCACTGACGGGGCATTCCACATTGACAGCAGACATTCCTCATTGAGAGCGGGCACTTCTCATTGGCAGTGGGCACTCCTCATTGACAAGGGGCAATCCTCATTGACAGAGGGCACTCCTCATTGACAAGGGGCACTCCTCATTGATAAGGGGCACTCCTCATTGACTGAGGGCACTCCTCATTGACAGAGCGCACTCCTCATTGACAGAGGGCACTCCTCATTGAGAGGGGGCACTTCTCATTGACAGAGGGCACCCCTCATTGACAGATGCACTCCTCATTGACAGAGGGCACTCCTCATTGACAGGGGGTTCTCCTCATTGACAGGGGCACTCCTCATTGACAGGGGGCACTCCTCATTGACTGGGGGCCATCGTCACTGACGGGGCATTCCACATTGACAGCAGACATTCCTCATTGAGAGCGGGCACTTCTCATTGGCAGTGGGCACTCCTCATTGACAAGGGGCAATCCTCATTGACCAGAGGGCACTCCTCATTGACAAGGGGCACTCCTCATTGATAAGGGGCACTCCTCATTGACTGAGGGCACTCCTCATTGACAGAGCGCACTCCTCATTGACAGAGGGCACTCCTCATTGAGAGGGGGCACTTCTCATTGACAGAGGGCACCCCTCATTGACAGATGCACTCCTCATTGACAGAGGGCACTCCTCATTGACAGGGGGTTCTCCTCATTGACAGGAGGCACTCCTCATTGACAAGGGGCACTCCTCATTGACAGCGGGCACTCCTCATTGACAGCGGGCACTCCTCATTGACAGAGGGCACTCTTCATAGACGGGGGGGGGGAGAGACTCCTCGTTGTCAGGGGGCACTCCTCATTGACATTGGACACTCCCCATTGACAGGGGGCGCTCCTCATTGACAGGGGGCACTCCTCATTGACAGGGGGCACTACTCATTGACAGGGGCACTCCACATTGACAGAGGGCACTCCTCATTGACAGAGGGCACTCATCATAGACGGGGGGGGGGAGAGACTCCTCGTTGTCAGGGGGCACTCCTCATTGAGAGGCCGCATTCGTCATTGACGTGTGGGGGGGGACTGCTCATTGATGGGGACACTCCTCATTGACAGACGGCAATCCTCATTGACAGAGGGCACTCCTCATTGACAGGGGGCACTCCTCTTTGACAGGGGACACTCCTAATTGAAAGCGGGTACTCGTAATGGACAGTGGGCTCTTCTCATTGACAGAGGGCACTGTTCCTCGACGGGGCGGGGGGGGGGGACACCTCGTTGTCAGGGGGCACTCCTCATTGACAGGGGGTACTTCTCATTGACAGGGGGCACTCCCCATTGACAGAGGGTACTCCTCATTGACAAAAGGCACTCCTCATTGACTGGGGGGCAGTCCTCATTGACGGGGGCATTCCTCATTGACAAGGGGCACTCTTCATTTACACGGGGCACTCTTCATTGACAGGGGGCCCTCCTCATTGACAGCAGGCCCTCCTCACTCACAGGGTTACTCCGCATTGGCGGGGACACTCCTCACTGAGAGGGGGCACTCCTCATGGAAAGGGGGCAATCCTCATTGACAGGGGGCATTGATCAATGACGGGGGGGGGGGCGCACTCCTCATTGATGGGGGGCCCTCCTAATTTTCAGAAATGGCTCCTCATTGACGGGAGGGAGGGGCCTCTCCTCATTTCCAGGTTCACTCCTGATTGACAGAGGGCACTCCTCATTGACAGAGGGCACTCCTCATTGACAGGAGGCGCTCCTCATTGACAGGGGCACTCCTCATTGACAGATGCACTCCTCATTGACAGAGGGCACTCCTCATTGACAGGGGTCTCTCCTCATTGACAAGAGGCACTCCTCATTGACAAGGGGCACTCCTCATTGACAGCGGGCACTCCTCATTGACAGCGGGCACTCCTCATTGACAGAGGGCACTCTTCATAGACTGGGGGGGAGAGACTCCTCGTTGTCAGGGGGCAATCCTCATTGACATTGGACACTCCCCATTGACAGGGGGCGCTCCTCATTGACAGGGGGCACTCCTCATTGACAGGGGGCACTACCCATTGACAGGGGCATTCCTCATTGAAAGCGGGCACTCCTCATTGACAGCGGGCACTCCTCATTGACAGAGGGCACTCTTCATAGACGGGGGGGGGGAGAGACTCCTCGTTGTCAGGGGGCACTCCTCATTGAGAGGCCGCATTCGTCATTGACGTGGGCGGGCACTGCTCATTGATGGGGGGCACTCCTCATTGACAGAGGGCAGTCCTCATTGACAGAGGGCACTCCTCATTGACAGGGGGCTCTTCTCATTTACAGGGGGCACTCCTCATTGACAGAGGGCACTCCTCATTGACAGAGGGCACTCCTCTTTGACAGGGGGCACTTCTCATTGATAGCGGGCACTCCTCATTGACAGAGGGCACTCCTCATTGACAGAAGGCACTCCGCATTGACTGGGGGGCAGTCATCATTGACGGGGTCACTCCTCATTGACAGGGGGCACTCTTCATTGACACGGGGCACTCCTCATTGACAGGGGGCCCTCCTCATTGACAGGGGGCCCTCCTCATTGATAGGGTTACTCCTCATTGACGGGGGGCACTCCTTGTTGGCGGGTGGGGCTCTCCTCATTGATGGGGGGCCCTCCTAATTTGCAGAGGTGGCTCCTCATTGACGGTAGGCATGAGCCACTCCTCATTTACAGGTTCACTACTGATTGACAGAGGGCAATCGTCATTGACAGAGGGCATTCCTCATTGACAAGGGTCACTCCTCATTGACAAGGGGCACTCCTCATTGAAAGAGGGCACTCCTCATTGACAGAGGGCACTCCTCTTTGACAGAGGGCACTCCTCATTGACAGTGGACACTCCTCATTGACAGAGGGCACTCCTCATTGACAAGGGGCACTCCTCATTGACAGCGGGCACTCCTCATTGACAGCGGGCACTCCTCATTGACAGAGGGCACTCTTCGTAGACTGGGGGGGGAGAGACTCCTCGTTGTCAGAGGGCAATCCTCATTGACATTGGACACTCCTCATTGACAGGGGGCACTCCTAATTGACAGGGGGCACTACTCATTGACAGGGGCACTCCTCATTGAAAGCGGGCATTCCTCATTGACAGCGGGCACTCCTCATTGACAGAGGGCACTCTTCATAGACGGGGGGGGGGGGGAGAGACTACTCGTTGTCAGGGGGCAGTCCTCATTGACATGGGGCAGTCCTCATTGACAGGGGGCACTCCTCTTTGACTGAGTGCACTCCTCATTGACAGGGGCACTCCTCTTTGACAGAGGGCACTCCAAATTGACAGGGGTCTCTCCTCATTGACAGGGGCACTCCTCAGTGACAAGGGGCCCTCCTCATTGACAAGGGGCACTCCTCATTGGCAGAGGGCACTCCTCATTGACAGAGGGCACTCCTCATTGACAGAAGGCACTCCTCATTGACAGACGGCACTCCTCATTGACATTGGACACTCCCCATTGACGCGGGCACTCCTCATTGACAGGGGGCACTACTCATTGACAGGGGGCACTCCTCATTGACAGGGGGCCCTCGTCATTGACGGGGCATTCCACATTGACAGCAGACACTCCTCCTTGAGAGGGGGTACTCCTCATTATCTGGGCAGGCACTCCAAATTTACAGGGGTCACTCCTAATTTACAGGGGTCACTCCTCATTGACAGGGGGCACTCCCCATTGACAGGGGGCCAACGTGATTGACGGGGCATTCCACATTGACAGCAGACACTCCTCATTGAGAGGGCTACTCCTCATTGACAAGGGGCAATCCTCATTGACAAGGGGCACTCCTCATTGACAGAGGGCACTCCTCATTGCCAGATGGCATTCCTCATTGATAGACGGCACTCCTCATTGACAGAGGGCACTCCTCATTGACAGGGGGCTCTTCTCATTTACAGGGGGCACTCCTCATTGACAGAGGGCACTCCTCATTGACAGAGGGCACTCCTCTTTGACAGGGGGCACTTCTCATTGATAGCGGGCACTCCTCATTGACAGAGGGCACTCCTCATTGACAGAAGGCACTCCGCATTGACTGGGGGGCAGTCATCATTGACGGGGTCACTCCTCATTGACAGGGGGCACTCTTCATTGACACGGGGCACTCCTCATTGACAGGGGGCCCTCCTCATTGACAGGGGGCCCTCCTCATTGATAGGGTTACTCCTCATTGACGGGGGGCACTCCTTGTTGGCGGGTGGGGCACTCCTCATTGATGGGGGGCCCTCCTAATTTGCAGAGGTGGCTCCTCATTGACGGTAGGCATGAGCCACTCCTCATTTACAGGTTCACTACTGATTGACAGAGGGCAATCGTCATTGACAGAGGGCATTCCTCATTGACAAGGGTCACTCCTCATTGACAAGGGGCACTCCTCATTGAAAGAGGGCACTCCTCATTGACAGAGGGCACTCCTCTTTGACAGAGGGCACTCCTCATTGACAGTGGACACTCCTCATTGACAGAGGGCACTCCTCATTGACAAGGGGCACTCCTCATTGACAGCGGGCACTCCTCATTGACAGCGGGCACTCCTCATTGACAGAGGGCACTCTTCGTAGACTGGGGGGGGAGAGACTCCTCGTTGTCAGAGGGCAATCCTCATTGACATTGGACACTCCTCATTGACAGGGGGCACTCCTAATTGACAGGGGGCACTACTCATTGACAGGGGCACTCCTCATTGAAAGCGGGCATTCCTCATTGACAGCGGGCACTCCTCATTGACAGAGGGCACTCTTCATAGACGGGGGGGGGGGGAGAGACTACTCGTTGTCAGGGGGCAGTCCTCATTGACATGGGGCAGTCCTCATTGACAGGGGGCACTCCTCTTTGACTGAGTGCACTCCTCATTGACAGGGGCACTCCTCTTTGACAGAGGGCACTCCAAATTGACAGGGGTCTCTCCTCATTGACAGGGGCACTCCTCAGTGACAAGGGGCCCTCCTCATTGACAAGGGGCACTCCTCATTGGCAGAGGGCACTCCTCATTGACAGAGGGCACTCCTCATTGACAGAAGGCACTCCTCATTGACAGACGGCACTCCTCATTGACATTGGACACTCCCCATTGACGCGGGCACTCCTCATTGACAGGGGGCACTACTCATTGACAGGGGGCACTCCTCATTGACAGGGGGCCCTCGTCATTGACGGGGCATTCCACATTGACAGCAGACACTCCTCCTTGAGAGGGGGTACTCCTCATTATCTGGGCAGGCACTCCAAATTTACAGGGGTCACTCCTAATTTACAGGGGTCACTCCTCATTGACAGGGGGCACTCCGCATTGACAGGGGGCACTACTCATTGACAGGGGTACTCCTCATTGACAGCGGGCACTCCTCATTGACAGCAGGCACTCCTCATTGACAGCGGGCACTCTTCATAGACGGGGGGCGGGGGGAGAGACTCCTCGTTGTCAGGGGGCACTCCTCATTGACATTGGACACTCCCCTTTGACAGGGGGCACTTCTCAATGACAGGGGGCACTACTCATTGACAGGGGCACTCCTCATTGAAAGCGGGCACTCCTCATTGACAGCGGGCACTCCTAATTAACAGAGGGCACTCTTCATAGACTGGGGGGGGGAGAGAGACTCCTCGTTGTCAGGGGGCAATCCTCATTGATATTGGACACTCCTCATTGACAGGAGGCACTCCTCATTGACAGGGGGCACTACTCATTGACAGGGGCACTCCTCATTGAAAACGGGCACTCCTCATTGACAGCGGGCACTCCTCATTGACAGAGGGAACTCTTCATAGACGGGGGGGGGAGAGACTTCTCGTTGTCAGGGGGGACTCCACATTGAGAGGCCGCATTCGTCATTGACATGGGCGGGCACTGCTCATTGATCGGGGGCACTCCTCATTGACAGAGGGCAGTCCTCATTGACAGAGGGCACTCCTCATTGACAGGGGGCACTCATCTTTGACAGGGGGCACTCCTAATTTACAGGGGGTACTCGTAATGGACAGTGGGCACTTCTCATTGACAGAGGGCACTCTTCATAGACGGGGGGGTTGGAGACATCTCGTTGTCAGGGGGCACTCCTCATTGACAAGGTGCATTCGTCATTGACGAGGGTGGGGCACTGCTCATTGATGGGGGGCACTCGTCATTGACAAGGGGCAGTCCTCCATGACAGAGGGCACTCCTCATTGACTGGGGGGACGTCCTCATTGACGAGGGCACTCCTCATTGACGGGGGCACTCTTCATTGACAGGGGGCAAACCTCATTTACAGGGGGCCCTCCTCGTTGACGGGGGGGGGGGGGTCACTCCTCATTGACAGGGTCACTCCTCTTGGCCGGGGGGCACTCCTCATTGACAGGGTGCACTCCCCATTGACAGGGGGCCAACGTGATTGACGGGGCATTCCACATTGACAGCAGACACTCCTCATTGAGAGGGCTACTCCGCATTGACAAGGGGCAATCCTCATTGACAAGGGGCACTCCTCATTGACAGAGGGCACTCCTCATTGCCAGATGGCATTCCTCATTGATAGACGGCACTCCTCATTGACAGAGGGCACTCCTCATTGACAGGGGGCTCTTGTCATTTACAGGGGGCACTCCTCATTGACAGAGGGCACTCCTCATTGACAGAGGGCACTCCTCTTTGACAGGGGGCACTTCTCATTGATAGGGGGCACTCCTCATTGACAGAGGGCACTCCTCATTGACAGAAGGCACTCCTCATTGACTGGGGGGCAGTCATCATTGACGGGGGCACTCCTCATTGACAGGGGGCACTCGTCATTGACACGGGGCACTCCTCATTGACAGGGGGCCCTCCTCATTGACAGGGGGCCCTCCTCATTGACAGGGTTACTCCTCATTGACAGGGGGCCCTCCTCATTGACAGAGGGCACTCTTCGTAGACTGGGGGGGGAGAGACTCCTCGTTGTCAGAGGGCAATCCTCATTGACAGAGGGCACTCTTCATAGACGGGGGGGGGGGGCGGAGAGACTCCTCGTTATCAGGGGGCACTGCTCACTGAGATTCCGCATTCGTCATTGACGTGGGCGGGCACTGCCCATTGATGGGGGGCACTCCTCATTGACAGGGGGCACTCTTCATTGACACGGGGCACTCCTCATTGACAGGGGGCCCTCCTCATTGACAGGGGGCCCTCCTCATTGACAGGGTTACTCCTCATTGACGGGGGGGCACTCCTTATTGGCGGGTGGGGCACTCCTCATTGATGGGGGGCCCTCCTAATTTGCAGAGGTGGCTCCTCATTGACGGTAGGGATGAGCCACTCCTCATTTACAGGTTCACTCCTGATTGACAGAGGGCAGTCGTCATTGACAGAGGGCATTCCTCATTGACAAGGGTCACTCCTCATTGACAAGGGGCACTCCTCATTGAAAGAGGGCACTCCTCATTGACAGAGGGCACTCCTCATTGACAGAGGGCACTCCTCATTGACAGTGGACACTCCTCATTGAAAGAGGGCACTCCTCATTGACAGAGGGCACTCCTCATTGACAGAGGGCACTCCTCATTGACAGTGGACACTCCTCATTGACAGAGGGCACTCCTCATTGACAAGGGGAACTCCTCATTGACAGCGGGCACTCCTCATTGACAGCGGGCATTCCTCATTGACAGAGGGAACACTTCGTAGACTGGGGGGGGAGAGACTCCTCGTTGTCAGGGGGCAATCCTCATTGACATTGGACACTCCTCATTGACGGGGGCACTCCTCATTGACAGGGGGCAATCCTAATTGACAGGGGGTACTCGTAATGGACAGTGGGCACTTCTCATTGACAGAGGGCACTCTTCATAGACGGGGGGGTTGGAGACTCCTCGTTGTCAGGGGGCACTCCTCATTGACAGGGTGCATTCGTCATTGACGAGGGTGGGGCACTGCTCATTGATGAGGGGGACTACTCATTGACAAGGGGCAGTCCTCCATGACAGAGGGCACTCCTCATTGACTGGGGGGCAGTCCTCATTGTCGGCGGCACTCCTCATTGATGGGGGCGCTCTTCCTTGACAGGGGGCCCTCCTCATTGACAGGGGGCCCTCCTCATTGAGAGGGGTACTCCTCATTGACGGCGGGGCCCTCCTCATTGACGGAGGGGTCACTCGTCATTGACAGGGGGCACTCCTCATTGACAGGGGGCACTCTTCATTGACAGGGGGTACTCCTCATAGATGGAAGGGGTACTCTTCATAGACTGCGCGGGGGCACCGTTCATTGAAAGGGGGCACTCCTCCTTGACAGGGTCACTCCTCCTTGACAGGGTCGCTCCTCATTAACAGGGAGCACATCTCAATGACAGGGGCACTCCTCATTGACAGGGGCACTCATCATTGACAAGGGGAACTCCTCATTGATAAGGGGCACTCCCTATTGACAGAGGGCACTCCTCATTGACAGGGGGCCATCGTCATTGACGGGGCATTCCACATTGACAGCAGACACTCCTCATTGAGAGGGGTACTCCTCATTGACAAGGGGCACTACTCATTGACAAGGGGCAATCCTCATTGACAAGGGGCACTCCTCATTGACAGAGGGCACTCCTCATTGACAGAGGGCACTCCTCATTGACAAGGGGCACTCCTCATTGACAGCGGCCACTCCTCATTGACAGCGGGCACTCCTCATTGACAGAGGGCACTCTTCATAGACTGGGGGGGGAGAGACTCCTCGTTGTCAGGGGGCAATCCTCATTGACATTGGACACTCCTCATTGACAGGGGGCACTCCTCATTGACAGGGGGCACTACTCATTGACAGGGGCACTCCTCATTGAAAACGGGCACTCCTCATTGACAGCGGGCACTCCTCATTGACAGAGGGAACTCTTCATAGACGGGGGGGGGGAGAGACTTCTCGTTGTCAGGGGGGACTCCTCATTGAGAGGCCGCATTCGTCATTGACGTGGGCGGGCACTGCTCATTGATGGGGGGCACTCCTCATTGACAGAGGGCAGTCCTAATTGACAGAGGGCACTCCTCATTGACAGGGGGCACTCATCTTTGACAGGGGGCACTCCTAATTTACAGGGGGTACTCGTAATGGACAGTGGGCACTTCTCATTGACAGAGGGCACTCTTCATAGACGGGGGGGTTGGAGACATCTCGTTGTCAGGGGGCACTCCTCATTGACAAGGTGCATTCGTCATTGACGAGGGTGGGGCACTGCTCATTGATGGGGGGCACTCGTCATTGACAAGGGGCAGTCCTCCATGACAGAGGGCACTCCTCATTGACTGGGTGGACGTCCTCATTGACGAGGGCACTCCTCATTGACGGGGGCACTCTTCATTGACAGGGGGCAAACCTCATTGACAGGGGGCCCTCCTCGTTGACGGGGGGGGGGGTCACTCCTCATTGACAGGGTCACTCCTCTTGGCCGGGGGGCACTCCTCATTGACAGGGTGCACTCCCCATTGACAGGGGGCCAACGTGATTGACGGGGCATTCCACATTGACAGCAGACACTCCTCATTGAGAGGGCTACTCCTCATTGACAAGGGGCAATCCTCATTGACAAGGGGCACTCCTCATTGACAGAGGGCACTCCTCATTGCCAGATGGCATTCCTCATTGATAGACGGCACTCCTCATTGACAGAGGGCACTCCTCATTGACAGGGGGCTCTTCTCATTTACAGGGGGCACTCCTCATTGACAGAGGGCACTCCTCATTGACAGAGGGCACTCCTCTTTGACAGGGGGCACTTCTCATTGATAGCGGGCACTCCTCATTGACAGAGGGCACTCCTCATTGACAGAAGGCACTCCGCATTGACTGGGGGGCAGTCATCATTGACGGGGTCACTCCTCATTGACAGGGGGCACTCTTCATTGACACGGGGCACTCCTCATTGACAGGGGGCCCTCCTCATTGACAGGGGGCCCTCCTCATTGATAGGGTTACTCCTCATTGACGGGGGGCACTCCTTGTTGGCGGGTGGGGCACTCCTCATTGATGGGGGGCCCTCCTAATTTGCAGAGGTGGCTCCTCATTGACGGTAGGCATGAGCCACTCCTCATTTACAGGTTCACTACTGATTGACAGAGGGCAATCGTCATTGACAGAGGGCATTCCTCATTGACAAGGGTCACTCCTCATTGACAAGGGGCACTCCTCATTGAAAGAGGGCACTCCTCATTGACAGAGGGCACTCCTCTTTGACAGAGGGCACTCCTCATTGACAGTGGACACTCCTCATTGACAGAGGGCACTCCTCATTGACAAGGGGCACTCCTCATTGACAGCGGGCACTCCTCATTGACAGCGGGCACTCCTCATTGACAGAGGGCACTCTTCGTAGACTGGGGGGGGAGAGACTCCTCGTTGTCAGAGGGCAATCCTCATTGACATTGGACACTCCTCATTGACAGGGGGCACTCCTAATTGACAGGGGGCACTACTCATTGACAGGGGCACTCCTCATTGAAAGCGGGCATTCCTCATTGACAGCGGGCACTCCTCATTGACAGAGGGCACTCTTCATAGACGGGGGGGGGGGGGGAGAGACTACTCGTTGTCAGGGGGCAGTCCTCATTGACATGGGGCAGTCCTCATTGACAGGGGGCACTCCTCTTTGACTGAGTGCACTCCTCATTGACAGGGGCACTCCTCTTTGACAGAGGGCACTCCAAATTGACAGGGGTCTCTCCTCATTGACAGGGGCACTCCTCAGTGACAAGGGGCCCTCCTCATTGACAAGGGGCACTCCTCATTGGCAGAGGGCACTCCTCATTGACAGAGGGCACTCCTCATTGACAGAAGGCACTCCTCATTGACAGACGGCACTCCTCATTGACATTGGACACTCCCCATTGACGCGGGCACTCCTCATTGACAGGGGGCACTACTCATTGACAGGGGGCACTCCTCATTGACAGGGGGCCCTCGTCATTGACGGGGCATTCCACATTGACAGCAGACACTCCTCCTTGAGAGGGGGTACTCCTCATTATCTGGGCAGGCACTCCAAATTTACAGGGGTCACTCCTAATTTACAGGGGTCACTCCTCATTGACAGGGGGCACTCCCCATTGACAGGGGGCCAACGTGATTGACGGGGCATTCCACATTGACAGCAGACACTCCTCATTGAGAGGGCTACTCCTCATTGACAAGGGGCAATCCTCATTGACAAGGGGCACTCCTCATTGACAGAGGGCACTCCTCATTGCCAGATGGCATTCCTCATTGATAGACGGCACTCCTCATTGACAGAGGGCACTCCTCATTGACAGGGGGCTCTTCTCATTTACAGGGGGCACTCCTCATTGACAGAGGGCACTCCTCATTGACAGAGGGCACTCCTCTTTGACAGGGGGCACTTCTCATTGATAGCGGGCACTCCTCATTGACAGAGGGCACTCCTCATTGACAGAAGGCACTCCGCATTGACTGGGGGGCAGTCATCATTGACGGGGTCACTCCTCATTGACAGGGGGCACTCTTCATTGACACGGGGCACTCCTCATTGACAGGGGGCCCTCCTCATTGACAGGGGGCCCTCCTCATTGATAGGGTTACTCCTCATTGACGGGGGGCACTCCTTGTTGGCGGGTGGGGCACTCCTCATTGATGGGGGGCCCTCCTAATTTGCAGAGGTGGCTCCTCATTGACGGTAGGCATGAGCCACTCCTCATTTACAGGTTCACTACTGATTGACAGAGGGCAATCGTCATTGACAGAGGGCATTCCTCATTGACAAGGGTCACTCCTCATTGACAAGGGGCACTCCTCATTGAAAGAGGGCACTCCTCATTGACAGAGGGCACTCCTCTTTGACAGAGGGCACTCCTCATTGACAGTGGACACTCCTCATTGACAGAGGGCACTCCTCATTGACAAGGGGCACTCCTCATTGACAGCGGGCACTCCTCATTGACAGCGGGCACTCCTCATTGACAGAGGGCACTCTTCGTAGACTGGGGGGGGAGAGACTCCTCGTTGTCAGAGGGCAATCCTCATTGACATTGGACACTCCTCATTGACAGGGGGCACTCCTAATTGACAGGGGGCACTACTCATTGACAGGGGCACTCCTCATTGAAAGCGGGCATTCCTCATTGACAGCGGGCACTCCTCATTGACAGAGGGCACTCTTCATAGACGGGGGGGGGGGGAGAGACTACTCGTTGTCAGGGGGCAGTCCTCATTGACATGGGGCAGTCCTCATTGACAGGGGGCACTCCTCTTTGACTGAGTGCACTCCTCATTGACAGGGGCACTCCTCTTTGACAGAGGGCACTCCAAATTGACAGGGGTCTCTCCTCATTGACAGGGGCACTCCTCAGTGACAAGGGGCCCTCCTCATTGACAAGGGGCACTCCTCATTGGCAGAGGGCACTCCTCATTGACAGAGGGCACTCCTCATTGACAGAAGGCACTCCTCATTGACAGACGGCACTCCTCATTGACATTGGACACTCCCCATTGACGCGGGCACTCCTCATTGACAGGGGGCACTACTCATTGACAGGGGGCACTCCTCATTGACAGGGGGCCCTCGTCATTGACGGGGCATTCCACATTGACAGCAGACACTCCTCCTTGAGAGGGGGTACTCCTCATTATCTGGGCAGGCACTCCAAATTTACAGGGGTCACTCCTAATTTACAGGGGTCACTCCTCATTGACAGGGGGCACTCCGCATTGACAGGGGGCACTACTCATTGACAGGGGTACTCCTCATTGACAGCGGGCACTCCTCATTGACAGCAGGCACTCCTCATTGACAGCGGGCACTCTTCATAGACGGGGGGCGGGGGGAGAGACTCCTCGTTGTCAGGGGGCACTCCTCATTGACATTGGACACTCCCCTTTGACAGGGGGCACTTCTCAATGACAGGGGGCACTACTCATTGACAGGGGCACTCCTCATTGAAAGCGGGCACTCCTCATTGACAGCGGGCACTCCTAATTAACAGAGGGCACTCTTCATAGACTGGGGGGGGGAGAGAGACTCCTCGTTGTCAGGGGGCAATCCTCATTGATATTGGACACTCCTCATTGACAGGAGGCACTCCTCATTGACAGGGGGCACTACTCATTGACAGGGGCACTCCTCATTGAAAACGGGCACTCCTCATTGACAGCGGGCACTCCTCATTGACAGAGGGAACTCTTCATAGACGGGGGGGGGAGAGACTTCTCGTTGTCAGGGGGGACTCCACATTGAGAGGCCGCATTCGTCATTGACATGGGCGGGCACTGCTCATTGATCGGGGGCACTCCTCATTGACAGAGGGCAGTCCTCATTGACAGAGGGCACTCCTCATTGACAGGGGGCACTCATCTTTGACAGGGGGCACTCCTAATTTACAGGGGGTACTCGTAATGGACAGTGGGCACTTCTCATTGACAGAGGGCACTCTTCATAGACGGGGGGGTTGGAGACATCTCGTTGTCAGGGGGCACTCCTCATTGACAAGGTGCATTCGTCATTGACGAGGGTGGGGCACTGCTCATTGATGGGGGGCACTCGTCATTGACAAGGGGCAGTCCTCCATGACAGAGGGCACTCCTCATTGACTGGGGGGACGTCCTCATTGACGAGGGCACTCCTCATTGACGGGGGCACTCTTCATTGACAGGGGGCAAACCTCATTTACAGGGGGCCCTCCTCGTTGACGGGGGGGGGGGGGTCACTCCTCATTGACAGGGTCACTCCTCTTGGCCGGGGGGCACTCCTCATTGACAGGGTGCACTCCCCATTGACAGGGGGCCAACGTGATTGACGGGGCATTCCACATTGACAGCAGACACTCCTCATTGAGAGGGCTACTCCGCATTGACAAGGGGCAATCCTCATTGACAAGGGGCACTCCTCATTGACAGAGGGCACTCCTCATTGCCAGATGGCATTCCTCATTGATAGACGGCACTCCTCATTGACAGAGGGCACTCCTCATTGACAGGGGGCTCTTCTCATTTACAGGGGGCACTCCTCATTGACAGAGGGCACTCCTCATTGACAGAGGGCACTCCTCTTTGACAGGGGGCACTTCTCATTGATAGGGGGCACTCCTCATTGACAGAGGGCACTCCTCATTGACAGAAGGCACTCCTCATTGACTGGGGGGCAGTCATCATTGACGGGGGCACTCCTCATTGACAGGGGGCACTCGTCATTGACACGGGGCACTCCTCATTGACAGGGGGCCCTCCTCATTGACAGGGGGCCCTCCTCATTGACAGGGTTACTCCTCATTGACAGGGGGCCCTCCTCATTGACAGGGTTACTCCTCATTGACGGGGGGGCACTCCTTGTTGGCGGGTGGGGCCCTCCTCATTGATGGGGGGCCCTCCTAATTTGCAGAGGTGGCTCCTCATTGACGGTAGGGATGAGCCACTCCTCATTTACAGGTTCACTCCTGATTGACAGAGGGCACTCGTCATTGACAGAGGGCATTCCTCATTGACAATGGTCACTCCTCATTGACAAGGGGCACTCCTCATTGAAAGAGGGCACTCCTCATTGACAGAGGGCACTCCTCTTTGACAGAGGGCAGTCCTCATTGACAAGGGGCACTCCTCATTGACAGCGGGCACTCCTCATTGACAGCGGGCACTCCTCATTGACAGAGGGCACTCTTCATAGACTGGGGGGGGGGGGAGAGACTCCTCGTTGTCAGGGGGCAATCCTCATTGACATTGGACACTCCTCATTGACAGGGGGCACTCCTCATTGACAGGGGGCACTACTCATTGACAGGGGCACTCCTCATTCATAACGGGCACTCCTCATTGACAGCGGGCACTCCTCATTGACAGAGGGAACTCTTCATAGACGGGGGGGAGAGACTTCTCGTTGTCAGTGGGGACTCCTCATTGAGAGGCCGCATTCGTCATTGACGTGGGCGGGCACTGCTCATTGATGGGGGGCACTCCTCATTGACAGAGGGCAGTCCTCATTGACAGGGGGCCCTCCTCATTGACAGCAGGCCCTCCTCACTCACAGGGTTACTCCGCATTGGCGGGGGCACTCCTCACTGAGAGGGGGCACTCCTCATGGAAAGGGGGCAATCCTCATTGACAGGGGGCATTGATCAATGACGGGGGGGGCGCACTCCTCATTGATGGGGGGCCCTCCTAATTTTCAGAAATGGCTCCTCATTGACG
Source organism: Mustelus asterias (assembly GCF_964213995.1). Classification (NCBI taxonomy): domain Eukaryota; kingdom Metazoa; phylum Chordata; class Chondrichthyes; order Carcharhiniformes; family Triakidae; genus Mustelus; species Mustelus asterias. Next base: position 1,761,757 of record NW_027590127.1, read on the forward strand.
GGAGGGAGGGGCCTCTCCTCATTTCCAGGTTCACTCCTGATTGACAGAGGGCACTCCTCATTGACAGAGGGCACTCCTCATTGACAGGAGGCGCTCCTCATTGACAGGGGCACTCCTCATTGACAGATGCACTCCTCATTGACAGAGGGCACTCCTCATTGACAGGGGTCTCTCCTCATTGATAAGAGGCACTCCTCATTGACAAGGGGCACTCCTCATTGACAGCGGGCACTCCTCATTGACAGCGGGCACTCCTCATTGACAGAGGGCACTCTTCATAGACTGGGGGGGAGAGACTCCTCGTTGTCAGGGGGCAATCCTCATTGACATTGGACACTCCCCATTGACAGGGGGCGCTCCTCATTGACAGGGGGCACTCCTCATTGACAGGGGGCACTACCCATTGACAGGGGCAGTCCTCATTGAAAGCGGGCACTCCTCATTGACAGCGGGCACTCCTCATTGACAGAGGGCACTCTTCATAGACGGGGGGGGGGGAGAGACTCCTCGTTGTCAGGGGGCACTCCTCATTGAGAGGCCGCATTCGTCATTGACGTGGGCGGGCACTGCTCATTGATGGGGGGCACTCCTCATTGACAGAGGGCAGTCCTCATTGACAGAGGGCACTCCTCATTGACATGGAGCTCTCCTCTTTGACCGTGGGCACTCCTAATTGACAGGCGGAACTCGTAATGGAAAGTGGGCACTTTTCATTGACAGAGGGCACTCTTCATAGACGGGGGGGTTGGAGACATCTCGTTGTCAGGGGGCACCCTTCATTGACAAGGTGCATTCGTCATTGACGAGGGTGGGGCACTGCTCATTGATGGGGGGCACTCCTCATTGACAAGGGGCAGTCCTCAATGACAGAGGGGACTCCTCATTGACTGGGGGGACGTCCTCATTGACGGGGGGCACTCCTCATTGATGGGGGCACTCTTCATTGACAGGGGGCACTCCTCATTGACAGGGGGCCCTCCTCATTGACGAGGGGGGGTCACTCCTCATTGACAGGGGGCACTCCTCATGGACAGGGGGCACTCCTCATTGACAGGGGGCACTCCTCATTGACAGAGGGCCATCGTCATTGAAGGGGCATTCCACATTGACAGCAGACACTCCTCATTGAGAGGGCTACTCCTCATTGACAAGGGGCAATCCTCATTGACAGAGGGCACTCCTCATTGACAGGGGGCACTTCTCATTGACAGGGGGCACTCCTCATTGACAGAGGGCACTACTCATTGACAGAGGGCACTCGTCTTTGACAGGGGGCACTTCTCATTGACAGGGGGCACTCCGCATTGAAAGAGGGCACTCCTCATTGACAGAAGGCTCTCCTCATTGATTGGGGGGCAGTCTTCATTGACGGGGGCACTCCTCATTGACAGGGGGCACTCTTCATTGACACGGGGCACTCCTCATTGATGGGGGGCCCTCCTAATTGGCAGAGGTGGCTCCTCATTGACGGTAGGGATGAGCCACTCCTCATTTACAGGTTCACTCCTGATTGACAGAGGGAACTCGTCATTGACAGAGGGCATTCCTCATTGACAGGGGGCACTCCTCATTGCCAGATGGCATTCCTCATTGATAGACGGCACTCCTCATTGACAGAGGGCACTCCTCATTGACAGGGGGCTCTTCTCATTTACAGGGGGCACTCCTCATTGACAGAGGGCACTCCTCATTGACAGAGGGCACTCCTCTTTGACAGGGGGCACTTCTCACTGATAGGGGGCACTCCTCATTGACAGAGGGCACTCCTCATTGACAGAAGGCACTCCTCATTGACTGGGGGGCAGTCATCATTGACGGGGGCACTCCTCATTGACAGGGGGCACTCGTCATTGACACGGGGCACTCCTCATTGACAGGGGGCCCTCCTCATTGACAGGGGGCCCTCCTCATTGACAGGGTTACTCCTCATTGACAGGGGGCCCTCCTCATTGACAGGGTTACTCCTCATTGACGGGGGGGCACTCCTTGTTGGCGGGTGGGGCCCTCCTCATTGATGGGGGGCCCTCCTAATTTGCAGAGGTGGCTCCTCATTGACGGTAGGGATGAGCCACTCCTCATTTACAGGTTCACTCCTGATTGACAGAGGGCACTCGTCATTGACAGAGGGCATTCCTCATTGACAATGGTCACTCCTCATTGACAAGGGGCACTCCTCATTGAAAGAGGGCACTCCTCATTGACAGAGGGCACTCCTCTTTGACAGAGGGCAGTCCTCATTGACAAGGGGCACTCCTCATTGACAGCGGGCACTCCTCATTGACAGCGGGCACTCCTCATTGACAGAGGGCACTCTTCATAGACTGGGGGGGGGAGAGACTCCTCGTTGTCAGGGGGCAATCCTCATTGACATTGGACACTCCTCATTGACAGGGGGCACTCCTCATTGACAGGGGGCACTACTCATTGACAGGGGCACTCCTCATTCATAACGGGCACTCCTCATTGACAGCGGGCACTCCTCATTGACAGAGGGAACTCTTCATAGACGGGGGGGAGAGACTTCTCGTTGTCAGTGGGGACTCCTCATTGAGAGGCCGCATTCGTCATTGACGTGGGCGGGCACTGCTCATTGATGGGGGGCACTCCTCATTGACAGGGGGCCCTCCTCATTGACAGGGGGCCCTCCTCATTGACAGCAGGCCCTCCTCACTCACAGGGTTACTCCGCATTGGCGGGGGCACTCCTCACTGAGAGGGGGCACTCCTCATGGAAAGGGGGCAATCCTCATTGACAGGGGGCATTGATCAATGACGGGGGGGGGGCGCACTCCTCATTGATGGGGGGCCCTCCTAATTTTCAGAAATGGCTCCTCATTGACGGGAGGGAGGGGCCTCTCCTCATTTCCAGGTTCACTCCTGATTGACAGAGGGCACTCCTCATTGACAGAGGGCACTCCTCATTGACAGGAGGCGCTCCTCATTGACAGGGGCACTCCTCATTGACAGATGCACTCCTCATTGACAGAGGGCACTCCTCATTGACAGGGGTCTCTCCTCATTGATAAGAGGCACTCCTCATTGACAAGGGGCACTCCTCATTGACAGCGGGCACTCCTAATTGACAGCGGGCACTCCTCATTGACAGAGGGCACTCTTCATAGACTGGGGGGGAGAGACTCCTCGTTGTCAGGGGGCAATCCTCATTGACATTGGACACTCCCCATTGACAGGGGGCGCTCCTCATTGACAGGGGGCACTCCTCATTGACAGGGGGCACTACCCATTGACAGGGGCAGTCCTCATTGAAAGCGGGCACTCCTCATTGACAGCGGGCACTCCTCATTGACAGAGGGCACTCTTCATAGACGGGGGGGGGGGGAGAGACTCCTCGTTGTCAGGGGGCACTCCTCATTGAGAGGCCGCATTCGTCATTGACGTGGGCGGGCACTGCTCATTGATGGGGGGCACTCCTCATTGACAGAGGGCAGTCCTCATTGACAGAGGGCACTCCTCATTGACATGGAGCTCTCCTCTTTGACAGTGGGCACTCCTAATTGACAGGCGGAACTCGTAATGGAAAGTGGGCACTTTTCATTGACAGAGGGCACTCTTCATAGACGGGGGGGGTTGGAGACATCTCGTTGTCAGGGGGCACCCTTCATTGACAAGGTGCATTCGTCATTGACGAGGGTGGGGCACTGCTCATTGATGGGGGGCACTCCTCATTGACAAGGGGCAGTCCTCAATGACAGAGGGGACTCCTCATTGACTGGGGGGACGTCCTCATTGACGGGGGGCACTCCTCATTGATGGGGGCACTCTTCATTGACAGGGTGCACTCCTCATTGACAGGGGGCCCTCCTCATTGACGAGGGGGGGTCACTCCTCATTGACAGGGGGCACTCCTCATGGACAGGGGGCACTCCTCATTGACAGGGGGCACTCCTCATTGACAGAGGGCCATCGTCATTGAAGGGGCATTCCACATTGACAGCAGACACTCCTCATTGAGAGGGCTACTCCTCATTGACAAGGGGCAATCCTCATTGACAGAGGGCACTCCTCATTGACAGGGGGCACTTCTCATTGACAGGGGGCACTCCTCATTGACAGAGGGCACTACTCATTGACAGAGGGCACTCCTCTTTGACAGGGGGCACTTCTCATTGACAGGGGGCACTCCGCATTGAAAGAGGGCACTCCTCATTGACAGACGGCTCTCCTCATTGATTGGGGGGCAGTCTTCATTGACGGGGGCACTCCTCATTGACAGGGGGCACTCTTCATTGACACGGGGCACTCCTCATTGAGGGGGGGCCCAACTAATTGGCAGAGGTGGCTCCTCATTGACGGTAGGGATGAGCCACTCCTCATTTACAGGTTCACTCCTGATTGACAGAGGGAACTCGTCATTGACAGAGGGCATTCCTCATTGACAGGGGGCTCTCCTCATTGACAGGAGGCACTCCTCATTGACAAGGGGCACGACTCATTGACAGGGACACTCCTCATTGACAGAGGGCACTCTTCATTGTCGGGGGGGTGAGAGACTCCTCGTTGTCAGGGGGCACTCCTCATTGAGAGGCCGCATTCGTCACTGACGTGGGCGGACATTGCTCATTGATGGGGGGCACTCCTCTTTGACAGAGGGCAGTCCTCATTGACAGAGGGCACTCCTCATTGACAGGGGCACTCCTCTTTGACAGGGGACACTCCTAATTGACAGGGGGTACTCGTAATGGACAGTGGGCACTTCTCATTGACAGAGGGCACTCTTCATAGACGGGGGGGTTGGAGACATCTCGTTGTCAGGGGGCACTCCTCATTGACATGGGGCAGTCCTCATTGACAGGGGGCACTCCTCTTTGACTGAGTGCACTCCTCATTGACAGGGGCACTCCTCTTTGACAGAGGGCACTCCAAATTGACAGGGGTCTCTCCTCATTGACAGGGGCACTCCTCATTGACAAGGGGCCCTCCTCATTGACAAGGGGCACTCCTCATTGGCAGAGGGCACTCCTCATTGACAGAGGGCACTCCTCATTGACAGAAGGCACTCCTCATTGACAGACGGCACTCCTCATTGACATTGGACACTCCCCATTGACGCGGGCACTCCTCATTGACAGGGGGCACTCCTCATTGACAGGGGGCACTCCTCATTGACAGGGGGCCCTCGTCATTGACGGGGCATTCCACATTGACAGCAGACACTCCTCCTTGAGAGGGGGTACTCCTCATTATCTGGGCAGGCACTCCAAATTTACAGGGGTCACTCCTAATTTACAGGGGTCACTCCTCATTGACAGGGGGCACTCCGCATTGACAGGGGGCACTACTCATTGACAGGGGTACTCCTCATTGACAGCGGGCACTCCTCATTGACAGCAGGCACTCCTCATTGACAGCGGGCACTCTTCATAGACGGGGGGGCGGGGGGAGAGACTCCTCGTTGTCAGGGGGCACTCCTCATTGACATTGGACACTCCCCTTTGACAGGGGGCACTTCTCAATGACAGGGGCACTACTCATTGACAGGGGCACTCCTCATTGAAAGCGGGCACTCCTCATTGACAGCGGGCACTCCTCATTGACAGAGGGCACTCTTCATAGACGGGGGAGGGGAGAGACTCCTCGTTGTCAGGGGGCACTCCTCATTGAGAGGCCGTATTCGTCATTGAAGTGGGGGGATGACTGCTCATTGATAGGCTGCACTCCTCATTGACATAGGGCAGTCCTCATTGACAGAGGGCACTCCTCAGTGACAGGGGGCACTCCTCTTTGACAGGGGGCACTCGTAAATGACAGGGGGTACTCGTCATGGACAGCTGGCACTTCTCATTGACAGAGGGCAGTCTTCATAGACGGGGGGGTTGGAGACTCCTCGTTGTCAGGGGGCACTCCTCATTGACAGGGTGCATTCGTCATTGACGATGGTGGGGCACTGCTCATTGATGGGGGGCACTCCTCATTGTCAAGGGGCAGTCCACCATGACAGAGGGCACTCCTCATTGACTGGGGGGCAGTCCTCATTGACGGGGGCACTCCTCATTGACGGGGGCACTCCTCATTGACTGGGGGGCAGACCTCATTGACGGGGGCACTCCTCATTGACGGGGGCACTCTTCATTGACAGGGGTACTCCTCAGTGACGGCGGGCCCCTCCTCATTGACGGAGGGGTCACTCCTCATTGACAGGGGGCACTCCTCATGGACACGGGGCACTCCTCCTAGATGGAAGGGGTACTCTTCATAGACGGCGCGGGCACACCCTTCATTGAAAGGGGGCACTCCTCCTTGACAGGGTCACTCCTCCTTGACAAGGTCACTCCTCATTAACAGGGAGCACTTCTCATTGGCAGAGGGCACTCCTCATTGACAGGGGCACTCCTCCTTGACAGGGGCACTCCTCTTTGACAGGGGGCACTCCTAATTGACAGGGGGTACTCATAATGGACAGTGGGCACTTCTCATTGACAGAGGGCAGTCTTCATAGACGGGGGGGTTGGAGACACCTCGTTGTCAGGGGGCAATCCTTATTGACAGGGTGCATTCGTCATTGAAGTGGGGGGAGGACTGCTCATTGATGGGGGGCACTCCTCATTGACATAGGGCAGTCCTCATTGACAGAGGGCAATCCTCATTGACAGGGGGCAATCCTCTTTGACAGGGGGCACTCCTAATTGACAGGGGGTACTCGTAATGGACAGTGGGCACTTCTCATTGACAGAGGGCAGTCTTCATAGACGGGGGGGTTGGAGACTCCACGTTGTCAGGTGGCACTCCTCATTGACAGGGTGCATTCGTCATTGACGATGGTGGGGCACTGCTCATTGATGGGGGGCACTCCTCATTGTCAAGGGCAGTCCTCCATGACAGAGGGCACTCCTCATTGACTGGGGGGCAGTCCTCATTGACGGGGGCACTCCTCAATGACGGGGGCACTCTTCATTGACAGGGGGCACTCCTCATTGACAGGGGGCCCTCCTCATTGACAGGGGGCCCTCCTCATTGAGAGGGGTACTCCTCATTGACGGCGGGCCCATCCTCATTGACGGAGGGGTCACTCCTCATTGACAGGGGGCACTCCTCATGGACAGGGGGCACTCCTCATTGACAGGGAGCACTCCTCATTGACAGGGAGCATTCCTCATTGACAGGGAGCACTCCCCATTGACAGGGACCATTCGTCATTGACATCGGTGCACTGCCCATTTACAGGGTCACTCCTCATTGACAGGGGGCACTCCTCATTGACAGTGGGTACTCCTCATAGATGGAAGGGGTACTCTTCATAGACGGCGCGGGCACATCCTTCATTGAAAGGGGGCACTCCTTGACAGGGTCACTCCTCCTTGACAAGGTCACTCCTCATTAACAGGGAGCACTTCTCATTGGCAGAGGGCACTCCTCATTGACACGGGCACTCCTCATTGACAGGGGCACTCCTCATTGACAAGGGGCACTCCTCATTGATAAGGGGCACTCCTCATTAACAGAGGGCATTCCTCATTGACAGACGGCACTCCTCATTGACAGAGGGCACTCCTCATTGACAGGGGCACTCCTCATTGACAGGGGGCACTCCTCATTGACTGGGGGCCATCGTCACTGACGGGGCATTCCACATTGACAGCAGACATTCCTCATTGAGAGCGGGCACTTCTCATTGGCAGTGGGCACTCCTCATTGACAAGGGGCAATCCTCATTGACAGAGGGCACTCCTCATTGACAAGGGGCACTCCTCATTGATAAGGGGCACTCCTCATTGACTGAGGGCACTCCTCATTGACAGAGCGCACTCCTCATTGACAGAGGGCACTCCTCATTGAGACGGGGCACTTCTCATTGACAGAGGGCACCCCTCATTGACAGATGCACTCCTCATTGACAGAGGGCACTCCTCATTGACAGGGGGTTCTCCTCATTGACAGGAGGCACTCCTCATTGACAAGGGGCACTCCTCATTGACAGCGGGCACTCCTCATTGACAGCGGGCACTCCTCATTGACAGAGGGCACTCTTCATAGACGGGGGGGGGAGAGACTCCTCGTTGTCAGGGGGCACTCCTCATTGACATTGGACACTCCCCATTGACAGGGGGCGCTCCTCATTGACAGGGGGCACTCCTCATTGACAGGGGGCACTACTCATTGACAGGGGCACTCCTCATTGACAGAGGGCACTCCTCATTGACAGTGGGCACTCATCATAGACGGGGGGGGGGAGAGACTCCTCGTTGTCAGGGGGCACTCCTCATTGAGAGGCCGCATTCGTCATTGACGTGTGGGGGGGGACTGCTCATTGATGGGGACACTCCGCATTGACAGAGGGCAATCCTCATTGACAGAGGGCACTCCTCATTGACAGGGGGCACTCCTCTTTGACAGGGGACACTCCTAATTGACAGCGGGTACTCGTAATGGACAGTGGGCTCTTCTCATTGACAGAGGGCACTGTTCCTCGACGGGGCGGGGGGGGGGGGGGGAGACACCTCGTTGTCAGGGGGCACTCCTCATTGACAGGGGGTACTTCTCATTGACAGGGGGCACTCCCCATTGACAGAGGGTACTCCTCATTGACAAAAGGCACTCCTCATTGACTGGGGGGCAGTCCTCATTGACGGGGGCATTCCTCATTGACAAGGGGCACTCTTCATTTACACGGGGCACTCTTCATTGACAGGGGGCCCTCCTCATTGACAGCAGGCCCTCCTCACTCACAGGGTTACTCCGCATTGGCGGGGGCACTCCTCACTGAGAGGGGGCACTCCTCATGGAAAGGGGGCAATCCTCATTGACAGGGGGCATTGATCAATGACGGGGGGGGGCGCACTCCTCATTGATGGGGGGCCCTCCTAATTTTCAGAAATGGCTCCTCATTGACGGGAGGGAGGGGCCTCTCCTCATTTCCAGGTTCACTCCTGATTGACAGAGGGCACTCCTCATTGACAGAGGGCACTCCTCATTGACAGGAGGCGCTCCTCATTGACAGGGACACTCCTCATTGACAGATGCACTCCTCATTGACAGAGGGCACTCCTCATTGACAGGGGTCTCTCCTCATTGGCAAGAGGCACTCCTCATTGACAAGGGGCACTCCTCATTGACAGCGGGCACTCCTCATTGACAGCGGGCACTCCTCATTGACAGAGGGCACTCTTCATAGACTGGGGGGGAGAGACTCCTCGTTGTCAGGGGGCAATCCTCATTGACATTGGACACTCCCCATTGACAGGGGGCGCTCCTCATTGACAGGGGGCACTCCTCATTGACAGGGGGCACTACCCATTGACAGGGGCATTCCTCATTGAAAGCGGGCACTCCTCATTGACAGGGGGCACTACTCATTGACAGGGGCACTCCTCATTGACAGAGGGCACTCCTCATTGACAGTGGGCACTCATCATAGACGGGGGGGGGGAGAGACTCCTCGTTGTCAGGGGGCACTCCTCATTGAGAGGCCGCATTCGTCATTGACGTGTGGGGGGGGACTGCTCATTGATGGGGACACTCCGCATTGACAGAGGGCAATCCTCATTGACAGAGGGCACTCCTCATTGACAGGGGGCACTCCTCTTTGACAGGGGACACTCCTAATTGACAGCGGGTACTCGTAATGGACAGTGGGCTCTTCTCATTGACAGAGGGCACTGTTCCTCGACGGGGCGGGGGGGGGGGGGGGGAGACACCTCGTTGTCAGGGGGCACTCCTCATTGACAGGGGGTACTTCTCATTGACAGGGGGCACTCCCCATTGACAGAGGGTACTCCTCATTGACAAAAGGCACTCCTCATTGACTGGGGGGCAGTCCTCATTGACGGGGGCATTCCTCATTGACAAGGGGCACTCTTCATTTACACGGGGCACTCTTCATTGACAGGGGGCCCTCCTCATTGACAGCAGGCCCTCCTCACTCACAGGGTTACTCCGCATTGGCGGGGGCACTCCTCACTGAGAGGGGGCACTCCTCATGGAAAGGGGGCAATCCTCATTGACAGGGGGCATTGATCAATGACGGGGGGGGGCGCACTCCTCATTGATGGGGGGCCCTCCTAATTTTCAGAAATGGCTCCTCATTGACGGGAGGGAGGGGCCTCTCCTCATTTCCAGGTTCACTCCTGATTGACAGAGGGCACTCCTCATTGACAGAGGGCACTCCTCATTGACAGGAGGCGCTCCTCATTGACAGGGACACTCCTCATTGACAGATGCACTCCTCATTGACAGAGGGCACTCCTCATTGACAGGGGTCTCTCCTCATTGGCAAGAGGCACTCCTCATTGACAAGGGGCACTCCTCATTGACAGCGGGCACTCCTCATTGACAGCGGGCACTCCTCATTGACAGAGGGCACTCTTCATAGACTGGGGGGGAGAGACTCCTCGTTGTCAGGGGGCAATCCTCATTGACATTGGACACTCCCCATTGACAGGGGGCGCTCCTCATTGACAGGGGGCACTCCTCATTGACAGGGGGCACTACCCATTGACAGGGGCATTCCTCATTGAAAGCGGGCACTCCTCATTGACAGCGGGCACTCCTCATTGACAGAGGGCACTCTTCATAGACGGGGGGGGGGGAGAGACTCCTCGTTGTCAGGGGGCACTCCTCATTGAGAGGCCGCATTCGTCATTGACGTGGGCGGGCACTGCTCATTGATGGGGGGCACTCCTCATTGACAGAGGGCAGTCCTCATTGACAGAGGGCACTCCTCATTGACATGGAGCTCTCCTCTTTGACAGTGGGCACTCCTAATTGACAGGCGGAACTCGTAATGGAAAGTGGGCACTTCTCATTGACAGAGGGCACTCTTCATAGACGGGGGGGTTGGAGACATCTCGTTGTCAGGGGGCACCCTTCATTGACAAGGTGCATTCGTCATTGACGAGGGTGGGGCACTGCTCATTGATGGGGGGCACTCCTCATTGACAAGGGGCAGTCCTCAATGACAGAGGGGACTCCTCATTGACTGGGGGGACGTCCTCATTGACGGGGGGCACTCCTCATTGACGGGGGCACTCTTCATTGACAGGGGGCACTCCTCATTGACAGGGGGCCCTCCACATTGACGAGGGGGGTCACTCCTCATTGACAGGGGGCACTCCTCATGGACAGGGGGCACTCCTCATTGACAGGGGGCACTCCTCATTGACAGAGGGCCATCGTCATTGAAGGGGCATTCCACATTGACAGCAGACACTCCTCATTGAGAGGGCTACTCCTCATTGACAAGGGGCAATCCTCATTGACAGAGGGCACTCCTCATTGACAGGGGGCACTTCTCATTGACAGGGGGCACTCCTCATTGACAGAGGGCACTACTCATTGACAGAGGGCACTCCTCTTTGACAGGGGGCACTTCTCATTGACAGGGGGCACTCCGCATTGAAAGAGGGCACTCCTCATTGACAGAAGGCTCTCCTCATTGATTGGGGGGCAGTCGTCATTGACGGGGGCACTCCTCATTGACAGGGGGCACTCTTCATTGACACGGGGCACTCCTCATTGATGGGGGGCCCTCCTAATTGGCAGAGGTGGCTCCTCATTGACGGTAGGGATGAGCCACTCCTCATTTACAGGTTCACTCCTGATTGACAGAGGGAACTCGTCATTGACAGAGGGCATTCCTCATTGACAGGGGGCTCTCCTCATTGACAGGAGGCACTCCTCATTGACAAGGGGCACGACTCATTGACAGGGACACTCCTCATTGACAGCGGGCACTCCTCATTGACAGAGGGCACTCTTCATTGTCGGGGGGGTGAGAGACTCCTCGTTGTCAGGGGGCACTCCTCATTGAGAGGCCGCATTCGTCACTGACGTGGGCGGACATTGCTCATTGATGGGGGGCACTCCTCTTTGACAGAGGGCAGTCCTCATTGACAGAGGGCACTCCTCATTGACAGGGGCACTCCTCTTTGACAGGGGACACTCCTAATTGACAGGGGGTACTCGTAATGGACAGTGGGCACTTCTCATTGACAGAGGGCACTGTTCATAGACGGGGGGGGGAGGCAGCTCGTTGTCAGGGGGCACTCCTCATTGACAAGGTGCATTCGTCATTGACGAGGGTGGGGCACTGCTCATTGATGGGGGGCACTCCTCATTGACAGAGGGCAGTCCTCATTGACAGAGGGCACTCCTCATTGACAGGGGCACTCCTCTTTGACAGGGGACACTCCTAATTGACAGGGGGTACTCGTAATGGACAGTGGGCACTTCTCATTGACAGAGGGCACTGTTCATAGACGGGGGGGGGAGGCAGCTCGTTGTCAGGGGGCACTCCTCATTGACAAGGTGCATTCGTCATTGACGAGGGTGGGGCACTGCTCATTGATGGGGGGCACTCCTCATTGAGAGAGGGCACTCCTCATTGCCAGAGCGCATTCCTCATTGACAGACGGCACTCCTCATTGACAGAGGCCTCACCGCATTGACAGGGGGCACTTCTCATTGACAGGGGTCACTCCTCATTGACAGAGGGCACTCCTCATTGACAGACGGCACTCCTCATTGACAGGGGGTACTTCTCTTTGACAGGGGGCACTCCCCATTGACAGAGGGTACTCCTCATTGACAAAAGTCACTCCTCATTGACTGGGGGGCAGTCATCATTGACGGGGGCATTCCTCATTGACAAGGGGCACTCTTCATTGACACGGGGCACTCTACATTGACAGGGGGCCCTCCTCATTGGCAGCGGGCCCTCCTCATTCACAGGGTTACTCCTCATTGACGGGGGTGGCAATCCTTATTGGCGGGGGGGGGGCACTCCTCATTGACAGGGGGACTCTTTATTGACAGGGGTGCACTGCTCATTTACAGGGTCACTCCTCATTGGCGGGGGCACTCCTCACTGAGAGGGGGCACTCCTCATGGACAAGGGGCAATCCTCATTGACAGGGGGCATTGATCAATGACGGGGGGGGGGCACTCCTCATTGATGGGGAGCCCTCCTAATTTTCAGAAATGGCTCCTCATTGACGGGAGGGAGGGGCCACTCCTCATTTACAGGTTCACTCCTGATTGACAGAGGGCACTCCTCATTGACAGAGGGCACTCCTCATTGACAGAAGGCGCTCCTCATTGACAGGGGCACTCCTCATTGACAGGGGCACTCCTCATTGACAGATGCACTCCTCGTTGACAGAGGGCACTCCTCATTGACAGGGGTCTCTCCTCATTGACAAGAGGCACTCCTCATTGACAAGGGGCACTCCTCATTGATAGAGGGCACTCCTCATTGACAGCGGGCACTCCTCATTGACAGAGGGCACTCTTCATAGACTGGGGGGCGGGAGGGACCCCTCGTTGTCAGGGGGCAATCCTCATTGACATTGGACACTCCCCATTGACAGGGGGCGCTCCTCATTGACAGGGGGCACTCCTCATTGACAGGGGGCACTACTCATTGACAGGGGCACTCCTCATCGAAAGTGGGCACTCCTCATTGACAGCGGGCACTCCTCATTGACAGAGGGCACTCTTCATAGACGGTGGGGGTTGGAGAATCCTCGTTGTCAGGGGGCAATCCTCATTGACATTGGACACTCCTCATTGACAGGGGGCAGTCCTCATTGACAGGGGGCACTCCTCCTGGACAGGGGGCACTCCTCATTGACAAGGGGCAATCCTCATTGAAAAGGGGCAATCCTCATTGACAGAGGGCACTCCTCATTGACAGAGGGCACTCCTCATTGACAAGGGGCACTCCTCATTGACAGAGGGCACTCCTCATTGACAAGGGGCACTCCTCATTGACAGCGGGCACTCCTCATTGACAGCGGGCACTCTTCATTGACAGAGGGCACTCTTCATAGACTGGGGGGGGGGAGAGACTCCTCGTTGTCAGGGGGCACTCCTCATTGACAGGGGGCACTACTCATTGACAGGGGCACTCCTCATTGAAAGCGGGCACTCCTCATTGACAGCGGGCACTCCTCATTGACAGAGGGCACTCTTCATAGACGGGGGGGGGGAGAGACTCCTCGTTATCAGGGGGCACTCCTCATTGAGATTCGGCATTCGTCATTGACGTGGGCGGGCACTGCCCATTGATGGGGGGCACTCCTCATTGACAGGGGGCACTCTTCATTGACACGGGGCACTCCTCATTGACAGGGGGCCCTCCTCATTGACAGTGGGCCCTCCTCATTGACAGGGTTGCTCCTCATTGACGGGGGGGCACTCCTTATTGGCGGGTGGGGCACTCCTCATTGATGGGGGGCCCTCCTAATTTGCAGAGGTGGCTCCTCATTGACGGTAGGGATGAGCCACTCCTCATTTACAGGTTCACTCCTGATTGACAGAGGGCACTCGTCATTGACAGAGGGCATTCCTCATTGACAAGGGTCACTCCTCATTGACAAGGGGCACTCCTCATTGAAAGAGGGCACTCCTCATTGACAGAGGGCACTCCTCATTGACAGAGGGCACTCCTCATTGACAGTGGACACTCCTCATTGAAAGAGGGCACTCCTCATTGACAGAGGGCACTCCTTATTGACAGCGGGCACTCCTCATTGACAGCGGGCACTCCTCATTGACAGAGGGCACTCTTCGTAGACTGGGGGGGTGAGAGACTCCTCGTTGTCAGGGGGCAATCCTCATTGACATTGGACACTCCTCATTGACAGGGGGCACTCCTCATTGACAGGGGGCACTACTCATTGACAGGGGCACTCCTCATTGAAAGCGGGCATTCCTCATTGACAGCGGGCACTCCTCATTGACAGAGGGCACTCTTCATAGACGGGGGTGGGGGGGAGAGACTCCTCGTTGTCAGGGGGCACTCCTCATTGACAGGGTGCATTCGTCATTGACGAGGGTGGGGCACTGCTCATTGATGGGGGGGACTCCTCATTGACAAGGGGCAGTCCTCCATGACAGAGGGCACTCCTCATTGACTGGGGGGCAGTCCTCATTGTCGGGGGCACTCCTCATTGATGGGGGCACTCTTCCTTGACAGGGGGCCCTCCTCATTGACAGGGGGCCCTCCTCATTGAGAGGGGTACTCCTCATTGAAAGAGGGCACTCCTCATTGACAGAGGGCACTCCTCATTGACAGAGGGCACTCCTCATTGACAGTGGACACTCCTCATTGAAAGCGGGCACTCCTCATTGACAGAGGGCGCTCCTCATTGACACAGGGCACTCCTCATTGACAGTGGACACTCCTCATTGACAGAGGGCACTCCTCATTGACAAGGGGCACTTCCCATTGACAGCGGGCACTCCTCATTGACAGAGGGCACTCCTCATTGACAGAGGGCACACTTCGTAGACTGGGGGGGGGAGACTCCTCGTTGTCAGGGGGCAATCCTCATTGACATTGGACACTCCTCATTGACAGGGGGCACTCCTCATTGACAGGGGGCACTCCTAATTGACAGGGGGTACTCGTAATGGACAGTGGGCATTTTTCATTGACAGAGGGCACTCTTCATAGACGGGGGGGTTGGAGACTCCTCGTTGTCAGGGGGCACTCCTCATTGACAGGGTGCATTCGTCATTGACGAGGGTGGGGCACTGCTCATTGATGGGGGGGACTCCTCATTGACAAGGGGCAGTCCTCCATGACAGAGGGCACTCCTCATTGACTGGGGGGCAGTCCTCATTGTCGGGGGCACTCCTCATTGATGGGGGCACTCTTCCTTGACAGGGGGCCCTCCTCATTGACAGGGGGCCCTCCTCATTGAGAGGGGTACTCCTCATTGACGGCGGGGCCCTCCTCATTGACGGAGGGGTCACTCGTCATTGACAGGGGGCACTCCGCATGGACAGGGGGCACTCCTCATTGACAGGGAGGACGCCTCATTGACAGGGAGCACTCCCCATTGACAGACAGCATTCGTCATTGACAGGGGTCCACTGCTCATTTACAGGGTCACTCCTCATTGGCGGGGGCACTCCTCATTGACAGGGGGCACTCTTCATTGACAGGGGGTACTCCTCATAGATGGAAGGGGTACTCTTCATAGACTGCGCGGGGGCACCGTTCATTGAAAGGGGGCACTCCTCCTTGACAGGGTCACTCCTCCTTGACAGGGTCGCTCCTCATTAACAGGGAGCATTTCTCATTGACAGGGGCACTACTCATTGAGAGGGGCACTCATCATTGACAAGGGGAACTCCTCATTGATAAGGGGCACT
This sequence comes from Mustelus asterias, assembly GCF_964213995.1. Lineage (NCBI taxonomy): Eukaryota > Metazoa > Chordata > Chondrichthyes > Carcharhiniformes > Triakidae > Mustelus > Mustelus asterias. The sequence goes on from NW_027590127.1 coordinate 1,777,872, forward strand.
CCCTATTGACAGAGGGCACTCCTCATTAACAGAGTGCATCACTCATTGACAGAGTGCACTCCTCATTGACAGGGGGCCATCGTCATTGACGGGGCATTCCACATTGACAGCAGACACTCCTCATTGAGTGGGGTACTCCTCATTGACAAGGGGCACTACTCATTGACAGAGGGCACTCCTCATTGACAAGGGGTACTCCTCATTGACAGCGGCCACTCCTCATTGAGAGCGGGCACTCCTCATTGACAGAGGGCACTCTTCACAGACTGGGGGGGGGGAGAGAGTCCTCGTTGTCAGGGGGCAATCCTCATTGACATTGGACACTCCTCATTGACAGGGGGCACTACTCATTGACAGGGGCACTCCTCATTGAAAACGGGCACTCCTCATTGACAGCGGGCACTCCTCATTGACAAGAGGCACTCCTCATTGACAAGGGGCACTCCTCATTGATAGAGGGCACTCCTCATTGACAGCGGGCACTCCTCATTGACAGAGGGCACTCTTCATAGACTGGGGGGGGGGAGGGACCCCTCCTTGTCAGCGGGCAATCCTCATTGACATTGGACACTCCCCATTGACAGGGGGCGCTCCTCATTGACAGGGGGCACTCCTCATTGACAGGGGGCACTACTCATTGACAGGGGCACTCCTCATCGAAAGTGGGCACTCCTCATTGACAGCGGGCACTCCTCATTGACAGAGGGCACTCTTCATAGACGGTGGGGGTTGGAGAATCCTCGTTATCAGGGGGCAATCCTCATTGACATTGGACACTCCTCATTGACAGGGGGCAGTCCTCATTGACAGGGGGCACTCCTCCTGGACAGGGGGCACTCCTCATTGACAAGGGGCAATCCTCATTGAAAAGGGGCAATCCTCATTGACAGAGGGCACTCCTCATTGACAGAGGGCACTCCTCATTGACAAGGGGCACTCCTCATTGACAGAGGGCACTCCTCATTGACAAGGGGCACTCCTCATTGACAGCGGGCACTCCTCATTGACAGCGGGCACTCCTCATTGACAGAGGGCACTCTTCATAGACTGGGGGGGGGGAGAGACTCCTCGTTGTCAGGGGGCACTCCTCATTGACAGGGGGCACTACTCATTGACAGGGGCACTCCTCATTGAAAGCGGGCACTCCTCATTGACAGCGGGCACTCCTCATTGACAGAGGGCACTCTACATAGACGGGGGGGGGGAGAGACTCCTCGTTATCAGGGGGCACTCCTCATTGAGATTCGGCATTCGTCATTGACGTGGGCGGGCACTGCCCATTGATGGGGGGCACTCCTCATTGACAGGGGGCACTCTTCATTGACACGGGGCACTCCTCATTGACAGGGGGCCCTCCTCATTGACAGTGGGCCCTCCTCATTGACAGGGTTGCTCCTCATTGACGGGGGGGCACTCCTTATTGGCGGGTGGGGCACTCCTCATTGATGGGGGGCCCTCCTAATTTGCAGAGGTGGCTCCTCATTGACGGTAGGGATGAGCCACTCCTCATTTACAGGTTCACTCCTGATTGACAGAGGGCACTCGTCATTGACAGAGGGCATTCCTCATTGACAAGGGTCACTCCTCATTGACAAGGGGCACTCCTCATTGAAAGAGGGCACTCCTCATTGACAGAGGGCACTCCTCATTGACAGAGGGCACTCCTCATTGACAGTGGACACTCCTCATTGAAAGAGGGCACTCCTCATTGACAGAGGGCACTCCTCATTGACAGCGGGCACTCCTCATTGACAGCGGGCACTCCTCATTGACAGAGGGCACTCTTCGTAGACTGGGGGGGTGAGAGACTCCTCGTTGTCAGGGGGCAATCCTCATTGACATTGGACACTCCTCATTGACAGGGGGCACTCCTCATTGACAGGGGGCACTACTCATTGACAGGGGCACTCCTCATTGAAAGCGGGCATTCCTCATTGACAGCGGGCACTCCTCATTGACAGAGGGCACTCTTCATAGACGGGGGTGGGGGGGAGAGACTCCTCGTTGTCAGGGGGCACTCCTCATTGACAGGGTGCATTCGTCATTGACGAGGGTGGGGCACTGCTCATTGATGGGGGGGACTCCTCATTGACAAGGGGCAGTCCTCCATGACAGAGGGCACTCCTCATTGACTGGGGGGCAGTCCTCATTGTCGGGGGCACTCCTCATTGATGGGGGCACTCTTCCTTGACAGGGGGCCCTCCTCATTGACAGGGGGCCCTCCTCATTGAGAGGGGTACTCCTCATTGAAAGAGGGCACTCCTCATTGACAGAGGGCACTCCTCATTGACAGAGGGCACTCCTCATTGACAGTGGACACTCCTCATTGTAAGAGGGCACTCCTCATTGACAGAGGGCGCTCCTCATTGACAGAGGGCACTCCTCATTGACAGTGGACACTCCTCATTGACAGAGGGCACTCCTCATTGACAAGGGGCACTTCCCATTGACAGCGGGCACTCCTCATTGACAGAGGGCAATCCTCATTGACATTGGACACTCCTCATTGACAGGGGGCACTACTCATTGACAGGGGCACTCCTCATTGAAAACGGGCACTCCTCATTGACAGCGGGCACTCCTCATTGACAGAGGGAACTCTTCATAGACGGGGGGGGGGGGGGGAGAGACTTCTCGTTGTCAGGGGGGACTCCTCATTGAGAGGCCGCATTCGTCATTGACGTGGGCGGGCACTGCTCATTGATGGGGGGCACTCCTCATTGACAGAGGGCAGTCCTCATTGACAGAGGGCACTCCTCATTGACAGAGGGCACTCACCTTTGACAGGGGGCACTCCTAATTTACAGGGGGTACTCGTAATGGACAGTGGGCACTTCTCATTGACAGAGGGCACTCTTCGTAGACGGGGGGGTTGGAGACATCTCGTTGTCAGGGGGCACTCCTCATTGACAAGGTGCATTCGTCATTGACGAGGGTGGGGCACTGCTCATTGATGGGGGGCACTCGTCATTGACAAGGGGCAGTCCTCCATGACAGAGGGCACTCCTCATTGACTGGGGGAACGTCCTCATTGACGAGGGCACTCCTCATTGACGGGGGCACTCTTCATGGACAGGGGGCAAACCTCATTGACAGGGGGCCCTCCTCGTTGACGGGGGGGGGGTCACTCCTCATTGACAGGGTCACTCCTCTGGGCCGGGGTGCACTCCTCATTGACAAGGGGCAATCCTCATTGACAAGGGGCACTCCTCATTGACAGAGGGCACTCCTCATCGCCAGATGGCATTCCTCATTGATAGACGGCACACCTCTTTGACAGAGGGCACTCCTCATTGACACGGGGCTCTTCTCATTGACAGAGGGCACTCCTCATTGACAGAGGGCACTCCTCTTTGACAGGGGGCACTTCTCATTGATAGGGGGCACGCCTCATTGACAGAGGGCACTCCTCATTGACAGAAGGCACTCCTCATTGACTGGGGGGCAGTCATCATTGACGGGGGCACTCCTCATTGACAGGGTGCACTCTTCATTGACACGGGGCACTCCTCATTGACAGGGGGCCCTCCTCATTGACAGGGGGCCCTCCTCATTGACAGGGTTACTCCTCATTGATGGGGTGCACTCCTTGTTGGCGGGTGGGGCACTCCTCATTGATGGGGGGCCCTCCTAATTTGCAGAGGTGGCTCCTCATTGACGGTAGGGATGAGCCACTCCTCATTTACAGGTTCACTCCTGATTGACAGAGGGCACTCGTCATTGACAGAGGGCATTCCTCATTGACAAGGGTCACTCCTCATTGACAAGTGGCACTCCTCATTGAAAGAGGGCACTCCTCATTGACAGAGGGCACTCCTCTTTGACAGAGGGCACTCCTCATTGACAGTGGACACTCCTCATTGACAGAGGGCACTCCTCATTGACAAGGGGCACTCCTCATTGACAGCGGGCACTCCTCATTGACAGCGGGCACTCCTCATTGACAGAGGGACTCTTCGTACACTGGGGGGGTTAGAGACTCCTCGTTGTCAGGGGGCAATCCTCATTGACATTGGACACTCCTCATTGACAGGGGGCACTCCTCATTGACAGGGGGCACTACTCATTGACAGGGGCACTCCTCATTGAAAGCGGGCATTCCTCATTGACAGCGGGCACTCCTCATTGACAGAGGGCACTCTTCATAGACGGGGGTGGGGGGGAGAGACTCCTCGTTGTCAGGGGGCAGTCCATTGAGAGGCCGCATTCGTCATTGACGTGGGCGGGCACTGCTCATTGATGGGGGGCACGCCTCATTGAATGAGGGCACACCTCATTGACTGGGGGCACTCCTCTTTGACAGGGGGCACTCCTAATTGACAGGGGGTACTCGTAATGGACAGTGGGCACTTCTCATTGACAGAGGGCACTCTTCATAGACGGTGGGGTTGGAGACATCTCGTTGTCGGGGGCACTCCTCATTGACAAGGTGCATTCGTCATTGACGAGGGTGGGGCACTGCTCATTAATGGGGGGCACTCCTCATTGACAAGGGGCAGTCCTCATTGACAGAGGGCACTCCTCTTTGACAGGAGGCACTTCTCATTGATAGGGGGCACTCCTCATTGACAGAGGGCACTCCTCATTGACAGAAGGCATTCCTCATTGACTGGGGGGCAGTCTTCATTGACGGGGGCACTCCTCATTGACAGGGCGCACTCTTCATTGACACGGGGCACTCCTCATTGACGGGGGCCCTCCTCATTGACAGGGGGCCCTCCTCATTGACAGGGTTACTCCTCATTGACGGGGGGCACTCCTTGTTGGCGGGTGGGGCACTCCTCATTGATGGGGGGCCCTCCTAATTTGCAGAGGTGACTCCTCATTGACGGTAGGGATGAGCCACTCCTCATTTACAGGTTCACTCCTGATTGACAGAGGGCACTCGTCATTGACAAAGGGCATTCCTCATTGACAAGGGTCACTCCTCATTGACAAGGGGCACTCCTCATTGAAAGAGGGCACTCCTCATTGACAGAGGGCACTCCTCATTGACAGAGGGCACTCCTCATTGACAGTGGACACTCCTCATTGACAGAGGGCACTCCTCATTGACAAGGGGCACTCCTCATTGACAGCGGGCACTCCTCATTGACAGCGGGCACTCCTCATTGACAGAGGGCACTCTTCGTAGACTGGGGGTGGGGGAGAGACTCCTCGTTGTCAGGGGGCAATCCTCATTGACATTGGACACTCCTCATTGACAGGGGGCACTCCTCATTGACAGGGGGCACTACTCATTGACAGGGGCACTCCTCATTGAAAGCGGGCACTCCTCATTGACAGCGGGCACTCCTCATTGACAGAGGGCACTCTTCATAGACGGGGGGGGGGGGGAGAGACTCCTCGTTGTCAGGGGGCAGTCCTCATTGAGAGGCCGCATTCGTCATTGACGTGGGCGGGCACTGCTCATTGATGGGGGGGCACTCCTCATTGAATGAGGGCACTCCTCATTGACTGGGGGCACTCCTCTTTGACAGGGGGCACTCCTAATTGACAGGGGGTACTCGTAATGAACAGTGGGCACTTCTCATTGACAGAGGGCACTCTTCATAGACGGTGGGGTTGGAGACATCTCGTTGTCAGGGGGCACTCCTCATTGACAAGGTGCATTCGTCATTGACGAGGGTGGGGCAATGCTCATTGATGGGGGGCACTCCTCATTGACAAGGGGCAGTCCTCATTGACGGAGGGCACTCCTCATTGACTGGGGGGACGTCCTCATTGAGGGGTGCACTCCTCATTGACGGGGGCACTCTTCATTGACAGGGGGCACTCCTCATTGACGGGGGCACTCTTCATGGACAGGGGGCAAACCTCATTGACAGGGGGCCCTCCTCGTTGACGGGGGGGGGGTCACTCCTCATTGACAGGGTCACTCCTCTGGGCCGGGGTGCACTCCTCATTGACAAGGGGCAATCCTCATTGACAAGGGGCACTCCTCATTGACAGAGGGCACTCCTTATCGCCAGATGGCATTCCTCATTGATAGACGGCACACCTCTTTGAAAGAGGGCACTCCTCATTGACACGGGGCTCTTCTCATTGACAGAGGGCACTCCTCATTGACAGAGGGCACTCCTCTTTGACAGGGGGCACTTCTCATTGATAGGGGGCACGCCTCATTGACAGAGGGCACTCCTCATTGACAGAAGGCACTCCTCATTGACTGGGGGGCAGTCATCATTGACGGGGGCACTCCTCATTGACAGGGTGCACTCTTCATTGACACGGGGCACTCCTCATTGACAGGGGGCCCTCCTCATTGACAGGGGGCCCTCCTCATTGACAGGGTTACTCCTCATTGATGGGGTGCACTCCTTGTTGGCGGGTGGGGCACTCCTCATTGATGGGGGGCCCTCCTAATTTGCAGAGGTGGCTCCTCATTGACGGTAGGGATGAGCCACTCCTCATTTACAGGTTCACTCCTGATTGACAGAGGGCACTCGTCATTGACAGAGGGCATTCCTCATTGACAAGGGTCACTCCTCATTGACAAGTGGCACTCCTCATTGAAAGAGGGCACTCCTCATTGACAGAGGGCACTCCTCTTTGACAGAGGGCACTCCTCATTGACAGTGGACACTCCTCATTGACAGCGGGCACTCCTCATTGACAAGGGGCACTCCTCATTGACAGCGGGCACTCCTCATTGACAGCGGGCACTCCTCATTGACAGAGGGACTCTTCGTACACTGGGGGGGTTAGAGACTCCTCGTTGTCAGGGGGCAATCCTCATTGACATTGGACACTCCTCATTGACAGGGGGCACTCCTCATTGACAGGGGGCACTACTCATTGACAGGGGCACTCCTCATTGAAAGCGGGCACTCCTCATTGACAAGGGGCAGTCCTCATTGACAGAGGGCACTCCTCTTTGACAGGAGGCACTTCTCATTGATAGGGGGCACTCCTCATTGACAGAGGGCACTCCTCATTGACAGAAGGCATTCCTCATTGACTGGGGGGCAGTCTTCATTGACGGGGGCACTCCTCATTGACAGGGCGCACTCTTCATTGACACGGGGCACTCCTCATTGACGGGGGCCCTCCTCATTGACAGGGGGCCCTCCTCATTGACAGGGTTACTCCTCATTGACGGGGGGCACTCCTTGTTGGCGGGTGGGGCACTCCTCATTGATGGGGGGCCCTCCTAATTTGCAGAGGTGACTCCTCATTGACGGTAGGGATGAGCCACTCCTCATTTACAGGTTCACTCCTGATTGACAGAGGGCACTCGTCATTGACAAAGGGCATTCCTCATTGACAAGGGTCACTCCTCATTGACAAGGGGCACTCCTCATTGAAAGAGGGCACTCCTCATTGACAGAGGGCACTCCTCATTGACAGAGGGCACTCCTCATTGACAGTGGACACTCCTCATTGACAGAGGGCACTCCTCATTGACAAGGGGCACTCCTCATTGACAGCGGGCACTCCTCATTGACAGCGGGCACTCCTCATTGACAGAGGGCACTCTTCGTAGACTGGGGGTGGGGGAGAGACTCCTCGTTGTCAGGGGGCAATCCTCATTGACATTGGACACTCCTCATTGACAGGGGGCACTCCTCATTGACAGGGGGCACTACTCATTGACAGGGGCACTCCTCATTGAAAGCGGGCACTCCTCATTGACAGCGGGCACTACTCATTGACAGAGGGCACTCTTCATAGACGGGGGGGGGGGGAGAGAATCCTCGTTGTCAGGGGGCAGTCCTCATTGAGAGGCCGCATTCGTCATTGACGTGGGCGGGCACTGCTCATTGATGGGGGGCACTCCTCATTGAATGAGGGCACTCCTCATTGACTGGGGGCACTCCTCTTTGACAGGGGGCACTCCTAATTGACAGGGGGTACTCGTAATGAACAGTGGGCACTTCTCATTGACAGAGGGCACTCTTCATAGACGGTGGGGTTGGAGACATCTCGTTGTCAGGGGGCACTCCTCATTGACAAGGTGCATTCGTCATTGACGAGGGTGGGGCAATGCTCATTGATGGGGGGCACTCCTCATTGACAAGGGGCAGTCCTCATTGACGGAGGGCACTCCTCATTGACTGGGGGGACGTCCTCATTGAGGGGTGCACTCCTCATTGACGGGGGCACTCTTCATTGACAGGGGGCACTCCTCATTGACAGGGGGCCCTCCTCGTTGACGGGGGGGGTCACTCCTCATTGACAGGGGGCACTTCTCATGGACAGGGGGCACTCCTCATTGACAGGGGGCACTCCCCATTGACAGGGGGCCATCGTCATTGACGGGGCATTCCACATTGACAGCAGACACTCCTCATTGAGAGGGCTACTCCTCATTGACAAGGGGCACTCCTCATTGACAGAGGGCACTCCTCATTGCCAGAGGGCATTCCTCATTGATAGACGGCACTCCTCATTGACAGAGGGCACTCCTCATTGACAGGGGGCTCTTCTCATTTACAGGGGGCACTCCTCATTGACAGAGGGCACTCCTCATTGACAGAGGGCACTCCTCGTTGACAGGGGGCACTTCTCACTGGTAGGGGGCACTCCTCATTGACAGAGGGCACTCCTCATTGACAGAAGGCACTCCTCATTGACTGGGGGGCAGTCATCATTGACGGGGGCACTCCTCATTGACAGGGGGCACTCTTCATTGACACGGGGCACTCCTCATTGACAGGGGGCCCTCCTCATTGACAGTGGGCCCTCCTCATTGACAGGGTTAATCCTCATTGACGGGGGGGCACTCCTTATTGGCGGGTGGGGCACTCCTCATTGATGGGGGCCCTCCTAATTTGCAGAGGTGGCTCCTCATTGACGGTAGGGATGAGCCACTCCTCATTTACAGGTTCACTCCTGATTGACAGAGGGCACTCGTCATTGACAGAGGGCATTCCTCATTGACAAGGGTCACTCCTCATTGACAAGGGGCACTCCTCATTGAAAGAGGGCACTCCTCATTGACAGAGGGCACTCCTCATTGACAGAGGGCACTCCTCATTGACAGAGGGCACTCCTCATTGACAGTGGACACTCCTCATTGACAGAGGGCACTCCTCATTGACAGAGGGCGCTCCTCATTGACAGAGGGCACTCCTCATTGACAGTGGACACTCCTCATTGACAGAGGGCACTCCTCATTGACAAGGGGCACCCCTCATTAACAGCGGGCACTCCTCATTGACAGCGGGCACTCCTCATTGACAGAGGGCACACTTCGTAGACTGGGGGGGGGAGACTCCTCGTTGTCAGGGGGCAATCCTCATTGACATTGGACACTCCTCATTGACAGGGGGCACTCCTCATTGACAGGGGGCACTCCTCATTGACAGGGGGTACTCGTAATGGACAGTGGGCACTTCTCATTGACAGAGGGCACTCTTCATAGACGGTGGGGTTGGAGATTCCTCGTTGTCAGGGGGCACACCTCATTGACAGGGTGCATTCGTCATTGACGAGGGTGGGGCACTGCTCATTTATGGGGGGGACTCCTCATTGACAAGGGGCAGTCCTCCATGACAGAGGGCACTCCTCATTGACTGGGGGGCAGTCCTCATTGTCGGGGGCACTCCTCAATGATGGGGGCACTCTTCCTTGACAGGGGGCCCTCCTCATTGACAGGGGGCCCTCCTCATTGAGAGGGGTACTCCTCATTGACGGCGGGGCCCTCCTCATTGACGGAGGGGTCACTCGTCATTGACAGGGGGCACTCCGCATGGACAGGGGGCACTCCTCATTGACAGGGAGGACGCCTCATTGACAGGGAGCACTCCCCATTGACAGACAGCATTCGTCATTGACAGGGGTCCACTGCTCATTTACAGGTTCACTCCTCATTGGCGGGGGCACTCCTCATTGACAGGGGGCACTCTTCATTGACAGGGGGTACTCCTCATAGATGGAAGGGGTACTCTTCATAGACTGCGCGGGGGCACCATTCATTGAAAGGGGGCACTCCTCCTTGACAGGGTCACTCCTCCTTGACAGGGTCGCTCCTCATTAACAGGGAGCACTTCTCATTGACAGGGGCACTCCTCATTGACAGGGGCACTCATCATTGACAAGGGGAACTCCTCATTGATAAGGGGCACTCCCTATTGACAGAGGGCACTCCTCATTAACAGAGTGCATCACTCATTGACAGAGTGCACTCCTCATTGACAGGGGGCCATCGTCATTGACGGGGCATTCCACATTGACAGCAGACACTCCTCATTGAGTGGGGTACTCCTCATTGACAAGGGGCACTACTCATTGACAAGGGGCAATCCTCATTGACAAGGGGCACTCCTCATTGACAGAGGGCACTCCTCATTGACAAGGGGTACTCCTCATTGACAGCGGCCACTCCTCATTGACAGCGGGCACTCCTCATTGACAGAGGGCACTCTTCATAGACTGGGGGGGGGGAGAGACTCCTCGTTGTCAGGGGGCAATCCTCATTGACATTGGACACTCCTCATTGACAGGGGGCACTACTCATTGACAGGGGCACTCCTCATTGAAAACGGGCACTCCTCATTGACAGCGGGCACTCCTCATTGACAGAGGGAACTCTTCATAGACGGGGGGGGGGGGGGGGGAGAGACTTCTCGTTGTCAGGGGGGACTCCTCATTGAGAGGCCGCATTCGTCATTGACGTGGGCGGGCACTGCTCATTGATGGGGGGCACTCCTCATTGACAGAGGGCAGTCCTCATTGACAGAGGGCACTCCTCATTGACAGGGGGCACTCACCTTTGACAGGGGGCACTCCTAATTTACAGGGGGTACTCGTAATGGACAGTGGGCACTTCTCATTGACAGAGGGCACTCTTCGTAGACGGGGGGGTTGGAGACATCTCGTTGTCAGGGGGCACTCCTCATTGACAAGGTGCATTCGTCATTGACGAGGGTGGGGCACTGCTCATTGATGGGGGGCACTCGTAATTGACAAGGGGCAGTCCTCCATGACAGAGGGCACTCCTCATTGACTGGGGGAACGTCCTCATTGACGAGGGCACTCCTCATTGACGGGGGCACTCTTCATTGACAGGGGGCAAACCTCATTGACAGGGGGCCCTCCTCGTTGACGGGGGGGGGGGGTCACTCCTCATTGACAGGGTCACTCCTCTGGGCCGGGGTGCACTCCTCATTGACAAGGGGCAATCCTCATTGACAAGGGGCACTCCTCATTGACAGAGGGCACTCCTCATTGCCAGATGGCATTCCTCATTGATAGACGGCACACCTCATTGACAGAGGGCACTCCTCATTGACAGGGGGCTCTTCTCATTGACAGAGGGCACTCCTCATTGACAGAGGGCACTCCTCTTTGACAGGGGGCACTTCTCATTGATAGGGGGCACGCCTCATTGACAGAGGGCACTCCTCATTGACAGAAGGCACTCCTCATTGACTGGGGGGCAGGCATCATTGACGGGGGCACTCATCATTGACAGGGTGCACTCTTCATTGACACGGGGCACTCCTCATTGACAGGGGGCCCTCCTCATTGACAGGGGGCCCTCCTCATTGACAGGGTTACTCCTCATTGACGGGGTGCACTCCTTGTTGGCGGGTGGGGCACTCCTCATTGATGGGGGGCCCTCCTAATTTGCAGAGGTGGCTCCTCATTGACGGTAGAGATGAGCCACTCCTCATTTACAGGTTCACTCCTGATTGACAGAGGGCACTCGTCATTGACAGAGGGCATTCCTCATTGACAAGGGTCACTCCTCATTGACAAGGGGCACTCCTCATTGAAAGAGGGCACTCCTCATTGACAGAGGGCACTCCTCTTTGACAGAGGGCACTCCTCATTGACAGTGGACACTCCTCATTGACAGAGGGCACTCCTCATTGACAAGGGGCACTCCTCATTGACAGCGGGCACTCCTCATTGACAGCGGGCACTCCTCATTGACAGAGGGCACTCTTCGTAGACTGGGGGGGTGAGAGACTCCTCGTTGTCAGGGGGCAATCCTCATTGACATTGGACACTCCTCATTGACAGGGGGCACTCCTCATTGACAGGGGGCACTACTCATTGACAGGGGCACTCCTCATTGAAAGCGGGCACTCCTCATTGACAGCGGGCACTCCTCATTGACAGAGGGCACTCTTCATTGACGGGGGTGGGGGGGAGAGACTCCTGGTTGTCAGGGGGCAGTCCATTGAGAGGCCGCATTCGTCATTGACGTGGGCGGGCACTGCTCATTGATGGGGGGCACGCCTCATTGAATGAGGGCACACCTCATTGACTGGGGGCACTCCTCTTTGACAGGGGGCACTCCTAATTGACAGGGGGTACTCGTAATGGACAGTGGGCACTTCTCATTGACAGAGGGCACTCTTCATAGACGGTGGGGTTGGAGACATCTCGTTGTCGGGGGCACTCCTCATTGACAAGGTGCATTCGTCATTGACGAGGGTGGGGCACTGCTCATTGATGGGGGGCACTCCTCATTGAGAAGGGGCAGTCCTCATTGACAGAGGGCACTCCTCTTTGACAGGAGGCACTTCTCATTGATAGGGTGCACTCCTCATTGACAGAGGGCACTCCTCATTGACAGAAGGCATTCCTCATTGACTGGGGGGCAGTCTTCATTGACGGGGGCACTCCTCATTGACAGGGCGCACTCTTCATTGACACGGGGCACTCCTCATTGACAGGGGGCCCTCCTCATTGACAGGGGGCCCTCCTCACTGACAGGGTTCCTCCTCATTGACGGGGGGGCACTCCTTGTTGGCGGGTGGGGCACTCCTCATTGATGGGGGGCCCTCCTAATTTGCTGAGGTGGCTCCTCATTGACGGTAGGGATGAGCCACTCCTCATTTACAGCTTCACTCCTGATTGACAGAGGGCACTCGTCATTGACAGAGGGCATTCCTCATTGACAAGGGTCACTCCACATTGACAAGGGGCACTCCTCATTGAAAGAGGGCACTCCTCATTGACAGAGGGCACTCCTCATTGACAGAGGGCACTCCTCATTGACAGTGGACACTCCTCATTGACAGAGGGCACTCCTCATTGACAAGGGGCACTCCTCATTGACAGCGGGCACTCCTCATTGACAGCGGGCACTCCTCATTGACAGAGGGCACTCTTCGTAGACTGGGGGTGGGGGAGAGACTCCTCGTTGTCAGGGGGCAATCCTCATTGACATTGGACACTCCTCATTGACAGGGGGCACTCCTCATTGACAGGGGGCACTACTCATTGACAGGGGCACTCCTCATTGAAAGCGGGCACTCCTCATTGACAGCGGGCACTCCTCATTGACAGAGGGCACTCTTCATAGACGGGGGGGGGAGAGACTCCTCGTTGTCAGGGGGCAGTCCTCATTGAGAGGCCGCATTCGTCATTGACGTGGGCGGGCACTGCTCATTGATGGGGGGCACTCCTCATTGAATGAGGGCACTCCTCATTGACTGGGGGCACTCCTCTTTCACAGGGGGCACTCCTAATTGACAGGGGGTACTCGTAATGGACAGTGGGCACTTCTCATTGACAGAGGGCACTCTTCATAGACGGTGGGGTTGGAGACATCTCGTTGTCAGGGGGCACTCCTCATTGACAAGGTGCATTCGTCATTGACGAGGGTGGGGCAATGCTCATTGATGGGGGGCACTCGTCATTGACAAGGGGCAGTCCTCATTGACGGAGGGCACTCCTCATTGACTGGGGGGACGTCCTCATTGACGGGTGCACTCCTCATTGACGGAGGCACTCTTCATTGACAGGGGGCACTCCTCATTGACAGGGGGCCCTCCTCGTTGACGGGGGGGGGGGTCACTCCTCATTGACAGGGGGCACTTCTCATGGACAGGGGGCACTCCTCATTGACAGGGGGCACTCCCCATTGACAGGGGGCCATCATCATTGACGGGGCATTCCACATTGACAGCAGACACTCCTCATTGAGAGGGCTACTCCTCATTGACAAGGGGCACTCCTCATTGACAGAGGGCACTCCTCATTGCCAGAGGGCATTCCTCATTGATAGACGGCACTCCTCATTGACAGAGGGCACTCCTCATTGACAGGGGGCTCTTCTCATTTACAGGGGGCACTCCTTTTTGACAGAGGGCACTCCTCATTGACAGAGGGCACTCCTCGTTGACAGGGGGCACTTCTCATTGATAGGGGGCACTCCTCATTGACAGAGGGCACTCCTCATTGACAGAAGGCACTCCTCATTGACTGGGGGGCAGTCATCATTGACGGGGGCACTCCTCATTGACAGGGGGCACTCTTCATTGACACGGGGCACTCCTCATTGACAGGGGGCCCTCCTCATTGACAGGGGGCCCTCCTCATTGACAGGGTTCCTCCTCATTGACGGGGGGCACTCCTTGTTGGCGGGTGGGGCACTCCTCATTGATGGGGGGCCCTCCTAATTTGCAGAGGTGGCTCCTCATTGACGGGAGGGATGAGCCACTCCTCATTTACAGGTTCACTCCTGATTGACAGAGGGCACTCGTCATTGACAGAGGGCATTCCTCATTGACAAGGGTCACTCCTCATTGACAGGGGGCCCTCCTCGTTGACGGGGGGGGTCACTCCTCATTGACAGGGGGCACTTCTCATGGACAGGGGGCACTCCTCATTGACAGGGGGCACTCCCCATTGACAGGGGGCCATCGTCATTGACGGGGCATTCCACATTGACAGCAGACACTCCTCATCGAGAGGGCTACTCCTCATTGACAAGGGGCACTCCTCATTGACAGAGGGCACTCCTCATTGCCAGAGGGCATTCCTCATTGATAGACGGCAATCCTCATTGACAGAGGGCACTCCTCATTGACAGGGGGCTCTTCTCATTGACAGGGGGCACTCCTCATTGACAGAGGGCACTCGTCATTGACAGAGGGCACTCCTCGTTGACAGGGGGCACTTCTCATTGATAGGGGGCACTCCTCATTGACAGAAGGCACTCCTCATTGACTGGGGGGCAGTCATCATTGACGGGGGCACTCCTCATTGACAGGGGGCACTCTTCATTGACACGGGGCACTCCTCATTGACAGGGGGCCCTCCTCATTGACAGGGGGCCCTCCTCATTGACAGGGTTCCTCCTCATTGACGGGGGGCACTCCTTGTTGGCGGGTGGGGCACTCCTCATTGATGGGGGGCCCTCCTAATTTGCAGAGGTGGCTCCTCATTGACGGGAGGGATGAGCCACTCCTCATTTACAGGTTCACTCCTGATTGACAGAGGGCACTCGTCATTGACAGAGGGCATTCCTCATTGACAAGGGTCACTCCTCATTGACAGGGGGCCCTCCTCGTTGACGGGGGGGGTCACTCCTCATTGACAGGGGGCACTTCTCATGGACAGGGGGCACTCCTCATTGACAGGGGGCACTCCCCATTGACAGGGGGCCATCGTCATTGACGGGGCATTCCACATTGACAGCAGACACTCCTCATTGAGAGGGCTACTCCTCATTGACAGAGGGCACTCCTCATTGACAGAGGGCACTCCTCATTGCCAGAGGGCATTCCTCATTGATAGACGGCACTCCTCATTGACAGAGGGCACTCCTCATTGACAGGGGGCTCTTCTCATTGACAGGGGGCACTCCTCATTGACAGAGGGCACTCCTCGTTGACAGGGGGCACTTCTCATTGATAGGGGGCACTGCTCATTGACAGAGGGCACTCCTCATTGACAGAGGGCACTCCTCATTGACAGAGGGCACTCCTCGTTGACAGGGGGCACTTCTCATTGATAGGGGGCACTCCTCATTGACAGAGGGCACTCCTCATTGACAGAAGGCACTCCTCATTGACTGGGGGGCAGTCATCATTGACGGGGGCACTCCTCATTGACAGGGGGCACTCTTCATTGACACGGGGCACTCCTCATTGACAGGGGGCCCTCCTCATTGACAGGGGGCCCTCCTCATTGAATGGGTTACTCCTCATTGACGGGGGGCACTCCTTGTTGGCGGGTGGGGCACTCCTCATTGATGGGGGGCCCTCCTAATTTGCAGAGGTGGCTCCTCATTGACGGTAGGGATGAGCCACTCCTCATTTACAGGTTCACTCCTGATTGACAGAGGGCACTCGTCATTGACAGAGGGCATTCCTCATTGACAAGGGTCACTCCTCATTGACAGGGGGCCCTCCTCGTTGACGGGGGGGGGGTCACTCCTCATTGACAGGGGGCACTTCTCATGGACAGGGGGCACTCCTCATTGACAGGGGGCACTCCCCATTGACAGGGGGCCATCGTCATTGACGGGTCATTCCACATTGACAGCAGACACTCCTCATCGAGAGGGCTACTCCTCATTGACAAGGGGCACTCCTCATTGACAGAGGGCACTCCTCATTGCCAGAGGGCATTCCTCATTGATAGACGGCAATCCTCATTGACAGAGGGCATTCCTCATTGACAGGGGGCTCTTCTCATTGACAGGGGGCACTCCTCATTGACAGAGGGCACTCCTCATTGACAGAGGGCACTCCTCGTTGACAGGGGGCACTTCTCATTGATAGGGGGCACTCCTCATTGACAGAAGGCACTCCTCATTGACTGGGGGGCAGTCATCATTGACGGGGGCACTCCTCATTGACAGGGGGCACTCTTCATTGACACGGGGCACTCCTCATTGACAGGGGGCCCTCCTCATTGACAGGGGGCCCTCCTCATTGACAGGGTTCCTCCTCATTGACGGGGGGCACTCCTTGTTGGCGGGTGGGGCACTCCTCATTGATGGGGGGCCCTCCTAATTTGCAGAGGTGGCTCCTCATTGACGGGAGGGATGAGCCACTCCTCATTTACAGGTTCACTCCTGATTGACAGAGGGCACTCGTCATTGACAGAGGGCATTCCTCATTGACAAGGTCACTCCTCATTGACAGGGGGCCCTCCTCGTTGACGGGGGGGGTCACTCCTCATTGACAGGGGGCACTTCTCATGGACAGGGGGCACTCCTCATTGACAGGGGGCACTCCCCATTGACAGGGGGCCATCGTCATTGACGGGGCATTCCACATTGACAGCAGACACTCCTCATTGAGAGGGCTACTCCTCATTGACAGAGGGCACTCCTCATTGACAGAGGGCACTCCTCATTGCCAGAGGGCATTCCTCATTGATAGACGGCACTCCTCATTGACAGAGGGCACTCCTCATTGACAGGGGGCTCTTCTCATTGACAGGGGGCACTCCTCATTGACAGAGGGCACTCCTCGTTGACAGGGGGCACTTCTCATTGATAGGGGGCACTGCTCATTGACAGAGGGCACTCCTCATTGACAGAAGGCACTCCTCATTGACTGGGGGGCAGTCATCATTGAAGGGGGCACTCCTCATTGACAGGGGGCACTCTTCATTGACACGGGGCACTCCTCATTGACAGGGGGCCCTCCTCATTGACAGGGGGCCCTCCTCATTGACAGGGTTACTCCTCATTGACGGGGGGCACTCCTTGTTGGCGGGTGGGGCACTCCTCATTGATGGGGGGCCCTCCTAATTTGCAGAGGTGGCTCCTCATTGACGGTAGGGATGAGCCACTCCTCATTTACAGGTTCACTCCTGATTGACAGAGGGCACTCGTCATTGACAGAGGGCATTCCTCATTGACAAGGGTCACTCCTCATTGACAAGGGTCACTCCTCATTGAAAGAGGGCACTCCTCATTGACAGAGGGCACTCCTCTTTGACAGAGGGCTCTCCTCATTGACAGTGGACACTCCTCATTGACAGAGGGCACTCCTCATTGACAAGGGGTACTCCTCATTGACAGCGGCACTCCTCATTGACAGCGGGCACTCCTCATTGATAGGGTGCCCTCTACATTGACAGTGGACACTCCTCATTGACAGGGGGCACTCTTCATTGACAGGGGGAACCCCTCATTGGCAGGGGTCATTCCGCATTGACAGCAGACACTCCTCATTGAGAGGGGGTACTCCTCATTGACGGGGCATGCACTCCCAATTTACAGGGTCACTCCTAATTTACAGGGTCACGCCAAATATACAAGGGTCACTGCTCTTTGACAGGGGGTATTCCTCATTGACAGGGGTCACTACTCATTGGCAGTGGGCACTCCTCCGTGACCGGGGGCACTTCTCATTAAAAGAGGGCAGTACTCATTTACGGGGGTGGGGGGGGGGGGGGGGCAGAAGGGACACTCCTCATTGACTGAGGGCACTCCTCATCGACCTGGGGCACTCTTCAAAGATGGGGGGGAGGGGCACTCCTCCTTGACAGGGGGCACTCCTCATTGACAGGGGGCTTTCGTCATTGACGGGGGGGGGGGGGGGCACTGCACATTGATGGGGGGCACTCCTAATTTACAGCGGTCACTCCTCATTGACGGTGGGGCACTCCTCATTTATACGGTCGCTCCTCATTGACGGGGGCAGTCCTCATTGACAGGGGGCACTCCTCATGGACAGGGGGCACTCCTCATTGACAGGGAGCACTCCTCATTGACAGGGGGCACTCCCCATTGACAGGGACCATTCGTCATTGACAGGGGTGCACTGCTCATTTACAGGGTCACTGCTCATTGTCGGGGGCACTCCTCATTGACAGGGGGCACTCTTCATTGACAGGGGGTACTCATCATAGATGGAAGGGGTACTCTTCATAGACTGCGCGGGGGCACCCTTCATTGAAAGGGGGCACTCCTCCTTGACAGGGTCACTCATCCTTGACAGGGTCGCTCCTCATTAACAGGGAGCACTTCTCAGTGACAGGGGCACTCCTCATTGACAGGGGCACTCCTCATTGACAAGGGGAACTCCTCATTGAGAGAGGGCACTCCTCATTAACAGAGTGCATTCCACATTGACAGCAGACACTCCTCATTGAAAGGGGTACCCCTCATTGACAAGGGGCACTACTCATTGACAAGGGGCAATCCTCATTGACAAGGGGCACTCCTCATTGACAGAGGGCACTCCTCATTGACAGAGGGCACTCCTCATTGACAAGGGGCACTCCTGATTGACAGCGGGCACTCCTCATTGACAGCGGGCACTCCTCATTGACAGCGGCCACTCCTCATTGACAGCGGGCACTCCTCATTGACAGAGGGCACTCTTCATAGACTGGGGGGGGAGAGACTCCTCGTTGTCAGGGGGCAATCCTCATTGACATTGGACACTCCTCATTGACAGGGGGCACTCCTCATTGACAGGGGGCACTACTCATTGACAGGGGCACTCCTAATTGAAAACGGGCACTCCTCATTGACAGCGGGCACTCCTCATTGACAGAGGGAACTCTTCATAGACGGGGGGGGGGGGGAGAGACTTCTCGTTGTCAGGGGGGACTCCTCATTGAGAGGCCGCATTCGTCATTGACGTGGGCGGGCACTGCTCATTGATGGGGGGCACTCCTCATTGACAGAGGGCAGTCCTCATTGAAAGAGGGCACTCCTCATTGACAGGGGGCACTCACCTTTGACAGGGGGCACTCCTAATTTACAGGGGTACTCGTAATGGACAGTGGGCACTTCTCATTGACAGAGGGCACTCTTCATAGACGGGGGGGTTGGAGACATCTCGTTGTCAGGGGGCACTCCTCATTGACAAGGTGCATTCGTCATTGACGAGGGTGGGGCACTGCTCATTGATGGGGGGCACTCGTCATTGACAAGGGGCAGTCCTCCATGACAGAGGGCACTCCTCATTGACTGGGGGAATGTGCTCATTGACGAGGGCACTCCTCATTGACGGGGGCACTCTTCATTGACAGGGGGCAAACCTCATTGACAGGGGGCCCTCCTCGTTGACGGGGGGGGGGGGTCACTCCTCATTGACAGGGTCACTCCTCTGGGCCGGGGTGCACTCCTCATTGACAAGGGGCAATCCTCATTGACAAGGGGCACTCCTCATTGACAGAGGGCACTCCTCATTGCCAGATGGCATTCCTCATTGATAGACGGCACACCTCATTGACAGAGGGCACTCCTCATTGACAGGGGGCTCTTCTCATTGACAGAGGGCACTCCTCATTGACAGAGGGCACTCCTCTTTGACAGGGGGCACTTCTCATTGATAGGGGGCACGCCTCATTGACAGAGGGCACTCCTCATTGACAGAAGGCACTCCTCATTGACTGGGGGGCAGGCATCATTGACGGGGGCACTCATCATTGACAGGGTGCACTCTTCATTGACACGGGGCACTCCTCATTGACAGGGGGCCCTCCTCATTGACAGGGGGCCCTCCTCATTGACAGGGTTACTCCTCATTGACGGGGTGCACTCCTTGTTGGCGGGTGGGGCACTCCTCATTGATGGGGGGCCCTCCTAATTTGCAGAGGTGGCTCCTCATTGACGGTAGAGATGAGCCACTCCTCATTTACAGGTTCACTCCTGATTGACAGAGGGCACTCGTCATTGACAGAGGGCATTCCTCATTGACAAGGGTCACTCCTCATTGACAAGGGGCACTCCTCATTGAAAGAGGGCACTCCTCATTGACAGAGGGCACTCCTCTTTGACAGAGGGCACTCCTCATTGACAGTGGACACTCCTCATTGACAGAGGGCACTCCTCATTGACAAGGGGCACTCCTCATTGACAGCGGGCACTCCTCATTGACAGCGGGCACTCCTCATTGACAGAGGGCACTCTTCGTAGACTGGGGGGGTGAGAGACTCCTCGTTGTCAGGGGGCAATCCTCATTGACATTGGACACTCCTCATTGACAGGGGGCACTCCTCATTGACAGGGGGCACTACTCATTGACAGGGGCACTCCTCATTGAAAGCGGGCACTCCTCATTGACAGCGGGCACTCCTCATTGACAGAGGGCACTCTTCATAGACGGGGGTGG